>NC_081347.1:35629331-35659837 GCF_029784015.1 Lycium ferocissimum | reverse complement strand
TTGTTTGCCTTTTACGCTTGCCACACTTCAAGTCCCGTTTCGTCCAAAACCTACAAATGGTCACATTTACCAATTTGCTATTCATAAGGCTTAAAGTTGCAATCTTAATCAATACTTGTCTATAAAAAATTTGGGCAGCATCTCCCTTACATATATAACACCCCCGAGATTCAAACTCGGCCAAAACAACAACAACCATACCAAAAACAATATAAACAACATCAACAATCGACTAGAAACGCATTCTAGCGTAAATAGTCTTATTTCCCAAATAATGCAACAACTCCAAATCCAACTTTACACTTATAAGTCAATATCCATATTTTCATGTTCACATACTAATTCAAGATCATTCAAACATAAATCAAGAGTATTCAAGCCTTATATCCCATGTTCAACAATTTCATATTCCATCCAAAATTCTCATATATGCAACAAAACCATTCCAACACATTTTCTACTTACTAATTCATCTCCAATAATAACAATCTACACTTTATCAACTTCATTATCTTAATATCATAAAATCGCATTAATATGACATAATTTCTCTACATTCCATTTTCATGCCAACTTCACCCATATAATCTTCATTTACATTGTGAAGATCACAACAACACAACTAACATATTAAACAAAATAAATCCATCATTATTTCACCATAACATAAACCACGGCCAACATGGCAATTTTCCACCTCCATCCCATTTTCGTTCAACTTTCACTTCAATGCAAATTTCACAATGACCACAATTATAATACAACATAAAATTCAACTCATCCTAACTATACATCTTTGCATGAATTCGTACATGCACGCATGCACTTCTACTTTGCAAACTTCCATATTTCTATTATTCTACTCACTTCTATATACTACAACACAAACAAACCTTCATAACACAAATAGAAGGGATGAATTCTTACCTCTTCCTTCCAACTTCTTCACTCCCCTCAAGTGTTGAATTGAAGAAACAAGAACTCAATCTTCCGAAACAACTACGCCAAGTTATAAAGGGACCTTGAATTAGTATGAAAACCACAAGAAAATAATTTTGGAAGCAAGATTTTGGGGGATGAAATGGGGAGGGTGGCGTAATGGCCTTCTCTTCTTGCTCTTCTTGTTTTTTTTTCGTTCTTGCTCTCCTTTCTCCTTCTTTCTTTCTCTTGAAGCTTCTATATATGAAGCCAATTATCACATGGGAATTTAATTAATTCCCATGGATTTGGAGCCTTATACGCATGGCCGGCCACCCTTGGCCTTGGGCCAACCTTGTTTCTTTTTTTTTAAATTATCCAAGCCCAATTACTTAGTCCATTTGTTGGATGATTCATGAAACCATTTTGAAATTCCAATTTTGCCCTTAGCCTTTTCCAATATTTCCACCTCCAAAATTTTCACAACCAACTTATGTGTCAAACAAGATCAATACATAGCATTGTCCTTAACTTGTTACAATTATCCCAAACTATCCGAACGCGCAAAATACGGGGTATAACAAAAATTCTATGGACAAAAGTTGGAGGATTATTCTAGAGAATTTGGGAAATTTTGAGAAGTATTGAGCTCAAAAATGAGGGGTAAAACCCCTCTTATAAGATGCCAAATCCGGGTCGGTCACGTAGCGATGCGTGCGATATGCTGTCAGCTTGACTTGTAACATCCATAATTCTCCCCTCCAATGTCGTATTGACGTGCGGCTTATTACGTTGGAAACTAGACTCGACGAACTTCATTTTAGGCTTTTGAAATATCTTAAAACTCCTCATATACTAGGAGATATTTTTTCTCCAAGTTGGGCCAAAATCACCCCTCATATTCTCTTCCAAGTTCCAACAAATTTAATTTCCTTAATCCACTTACCCTTCAATCCTTCCATAGCTCACTATATGCACTTAAACCCTTATAACCATAAGTTAAACACATATAAGCTCACATACCTCCTGAACGGTAACTCGAATCTCAACATACGAAACTACGGGGTGTAACATCCTTCCCCCTTTAAAACATTCGTCCTCGAATGTTAAATTAAGATGAAACTTACTTCAACGTATATCTATAGTCCATCCTTGTGCTCGTACTCAAGCCTAATTTCTTCCCCCCTTTAAGGTTTTATCTTATGGTATCACTGTATCCAGAGTATTCCATTCGAATCCGTAGTCATAGTCGTTTCGTTATGATCCTTAACATCCTTCCCTTTTGCCTCCACATGCCTGCTTATTTTTCCTTTATTCTTTCCTTAAAAGTATCATCCTATGGTACCTTTCGGAACTCTAAATCTCATGTTCTTTCCTGAACTCATTTGCATTTGTCATTTGTCAGCTTCCTTTTATTTGTCACCAATTGTTCCCGTTTCTTGAGCAACCATTTCCTCATTTCTTTTTATTGTATTTTCTTTTTCCATAAATACTATCCCGCGTGATTATCTCTACTTCCTTGCTTCTTTCCACTCTTGGTCATCCTTTGCAGTCCATTTTTGTCCTTGGTCTTTTTCAGATCTCACTTCGATTTATTCTATTTAGCTTAACTCAACAATACTTTCGTAGCTCACCTTATGTCCCTACACTTTTATCCTTCCATTAGTATCAAATAGCCTAAACTTGACTGCTGTTTTACCTTAACACTCTAACTTGCGTTGCTTTGTACTTTTCCTCAATTCATCCGTAATATCGTGGCATATATCCTTCGCTTGATATCCCACCTTTGGCCTCAACTCTTCACTTAGTCCTTTCCCTCATATTGTATCACCTCATTATCAAAATCCTTCTATTCCCCTTAATCCCACTCGTATACAATTATCTCAATAGCTTCGACCATAAGTCTCAAAATCAGTCTGTATCTATGTGTAGCAATACTCTTTAACTTGACTTGAACATGTAGCCGACTGCATAATCCTTTCGATAATTTACTATCTTATTGTCTTCATATGACTCGCAATACTTTACTCACTTGTTTCTATAAAACCTCAAATTGTACTATTAATCACTTTCCTTGCAGATCATTCAGGATATCTTACTTGTTTATTAATTTTCTTTATAATCCCAATAAGTCTCATACCTATAAAGCCTTTAATATAACCCATCTGAATCCCCTTAATCTCAGCTGAGCCATCTAAGAGTTCCTTCTAGAGCAGCTCAGAAGTATTAATTCAATATATTACACTTACCATCCTGTCGCTTGGTTTCCCATTTCCCTTACTTCTGCAATGTACACATACTTACATGATTTAGCTTTGAGGGATTTTTAATAGAGCTTCCCTTGTAATTCTTACTATCCCAAACCTGCACACAGATCAGAAAGCAAGTCCAATACCTCACAGGGAAACCACAGAAATACCAACGATCCATAGTTCAGTTATACCAAATTCTTCTCATATATCAACACCACTAGACGGAAAACATACCTTTCTGATACGAGCATCAATCGTTACTAGTAACCTTAAAACCAAGCAAGCAATCACTTATCAATAATAAAGACATCTAGGGTAAGGACCAGGGATTTCGTAACTTATCACATAGATCTACGGCACGATCTAAGATAAGAAAGAAAGGTAACCATCCTAGATGTCCTGTAGCCTCCTGTTTATAAATGTGGCGCGCTTTACACCATAAATAAGACTCTACTGGACACGACATTGCAGACAACCCCTAGGCCGAACTGCTCTGATACCACTTTATCACACCCAATCCTGATAGGGCATGACGGGCACCCGACTCTCATCAGAGTCGAGCGAACCCTCAGACATTCGCTCTAACTTTTAAGAACATAAAACTTTTCCAAATGGAAATCATCTAAAATACATACTCTTTTAAAGTCCACAAATGACTCAACTGATATCACTTTGTCGACATCTCGACAAACATATCATAGGACACTGTCTGCAGAAGTCTCTAAGAAGTAAACTGAACATTATGAGTCAGGACAGGGCCCTGACATACCTATAATCATACATATCTATCCATGACTCGGCACGGCTCCGAATGAGGTGGAACTTGCCAATCCACCGACGTCCAAGCATCCTAGCTATACACTTAACTGCTAAACAAGCTGGGGCCGCGGGCATGAACGCAGCGTTCCCAGCCAAAAGGACGTCAGTACGGACAATGTACTGAGTATGTAAGGTGGTAACAAGTTATAATTGTAATTTGACTTAGGAGAAAAGAAATCACAATCTAACTCAACACCTGCAGCCTTCGCTGGAAGAAACATAAATGTGCACGCGAAGTCTCAAAACAATCTTTAAGTAAATTGTCACGACCCGACCCACGGGTCGCGACGGGTACCCAAGGCTGACCACCGAGCACCCCTCATTCTATTGCTTAACCTGTCTTCATTCATTTCTCCTATCGCTTATAATCATAGAAAACGACTTTCATATAGAACATATTTACTTATATAACGTAGGCCCTTTGGGCTATCAAAATAATGATTATATACATAGGCTTTCATTCACATAATGACTATGGAACCATACTACCCCCACATACGTATCTACGAGCCTCTACTAGAACACTGAAAATATGGACGGGACAGGATCCCGCCGTGCCCAAAATACATGTACACAAAATGATGTCTCGAAATAGCACCTCCGGAATAAGGAGGGCTTCCGTAACTCGCCTTGCTAGCTACGCGGATACCGCACCGTCTCCTCGTCCCACGTGGGCATGAACACACGTCCAAAGAGAAGGACGTCGATACGAATATTGTCGAGTATGCAAAGCATGAGCAGTAATGATGGAGAAACATAACGGTAATATATGAAATAACATAAGATGGGAGACATTAACATTCTCTTCATAGTACTTACCTGCTTTCCGTAGGGACGTTCCATGCTCTATTTCGTACTCGTATACATACATTTATATCTTTTACTTACTTACCTTTCGAATCTAGCCTCCTGTCATACTAATGCTCGTACCACGTACTTTGCATATACATGGCCCTTACTCGGCACTTACATGGTATTAACATATCCGTACTCGTAAAGATATCGTGTACTTATCTCATTCGTACTCACATAAATGTGATGCATATGGTCTAATCATACAGGTAACATAATCGTACTTATATAGATATCATACGTGAAGCGTCATACATATAACATAACCGCAT
The DNA here is from genome assembly GCF_029784015.1 of Lycium ferocissimum. Classification (NCBI taxonomy): domain Eukaryota; kingdom Viridiplantae; phylum Streptophyta; class Magnoliopsida; order Solanales; family Solanaceae; genus Lycium; species Lycium ferocissimum. The sequence goes on along the minus strand of NC_081347.1, from coordinate 35,654,724 downwards.
TCATAACAGTACCATACATGTAGCATACTCGTATTCATATATGTTATTATCATTCGTACTCGGCCCCCTTCGGCTCGATGGGATCGCTAGCATACGTACTTGACCCTCTTGGCTCGATGGCATTACTGGTATACGTACTCGGCCCTCTTGGGCTCGATAGGCGTGGGATTATACGTACTCGGCCCTCATGGGCTCGATGAGCTTAGCGGCATACGTACTCGGCCCTCATGGGCTCGATAGACTTGATGGCATACGTACTCGGCCCTCTGCGGGCTCGATGGGCTTTAACGATTCATACTCGGCCGCCACGGGCTCGATACATACATATATATATATACATTACATAGGGATACCATGACCTTAACATCTCTAGTCATCATCTTGCATTCATAACACACATACATATACTTATCATAAGGTCGCATCTATTTATACACATTTGATCATTATCCATATTCGGCCTCATAGGCTCGACAGCGTATCGTATTCAGCCACGAGGGCTCGACCACATCACATATATCTCATATCGTACATGCATCATAAGTTCATTTCTATTTCTCGTTTCATAGTCATGTTATGGCTTTGTTTTACTCTGGCGTCATTAACATATATCTGTGCCTACATACCATATACTCATTATCTTACATCTTATAGATTTATGATTATGAATCGTCTTATAAGCATATCATGGTTCCATCGTACTTAACATCACTATCATCCATTTTTCAGGCGTATCGTGGCTTAACATAGTGTTACCATATCTTATCATATATGCATGATTGTAATAACTGCCCGACCCTATAGGTGCGGTGTAAGTAATCAACATCATCTTATACTCATTCTATCATGCTTAAAGACTCTTAGCTAATCCTGCTTTATCGGGGTGACGTAAGGTCGTGGATCCCCGATGTCATTATGAGCATTCTTACATATTCTGCCTCACCTTGAAGGGACAAGCATAAGGTGAGTGTACATAATGATCAACATCGTTAGGTTACATCAATGACATCATTAGCTTCTTAGAGGCATCATATCATAGACTATAGCATTTCTAGACTTTAGCTTACTATTATCATCATCGTATTCAACTCGTATCTCTTATCTCGTATAGCTATTCATGAGTGAGGATTCCTTATTTTCTTAGAGATAGGGACATTTATAGTAAACGAGGAGTTTCATGCCATAGGACTCATGCCTTAGGAAGAAAAGGATTTGCCTCACATACCTTTGCTGTTTAGCTACTCTATTGCTGGCTCGTCCTCCTTCAATGCTTGCGTCTTTACCTTCAAGAGGGTTCGTATCGTCATTAGCTAATCAATCACAAGAACATGTTTCTTAAGGCTAAAGAAAATCGGGCAGCGTTTCCTTTGTTTATACTACTTTCCGCCATATTCCATATTAACTCCCAACATTCATAATAATCATCATGATGCTATTAACAACAACTGTCATTCATTCATATGATTCGTATTTAATAATTCACTTCAAATTCCCATAATCATGACTAAAAATCCATCGTCGTATTCTTTCGTATCCAATGCTTATTTCACGTTCTAAATGTCATTTATAATGCATTCACACCACAACACAACAACAATCACAACTTGATTCAAACTATCTCTCAAAACGTCACTATTCATCATTCATGACCCATTTGTTGTACTCTTCTACAATCCATAAATCTTAGCTCAATAATACTTCAAATAGCATGTAAAGTTCATGAAACTTACCTTAAATGATGGAGGAATAAGCTTGGAGTGGTGATTCACCCTTAGCACCAAAACCTAGTTCAACTCTCTTGGGATTTCTTGACTTGGAAGACTTTTAATGGGTTTCCTCTACTTGATTCTCTTGATTTCTTGTTATTGATCCTTGATTTCTAGGGATTTCTCATGAGTGAAAGGTGTGGAACTCTCTAGAGGTTTCTTGAAGTGCCTCGAAGAATAATGAAGTGAAATGAGCTTAAGTCCCTTTTTAAAACTCCCAAAATCTGATCTTTAATGACTTATTGTCGGGATGAACAGTGGTCGTAAACCACAGTTTACGGACCGTATACTAGTTTACGGTCCGTCCTCCATGGCCGTATTTAAGCATAAGGAAAACGAGAGAGTTTGGCCCAAGGACACGACGATTTACGACACAGTTTACGGTCCGTCCTCCGGTTTACGGGCGTATATCGGGTCGTATTTAACCATTTCAACACTTAACAGAAACTTGAGATTTTTGACTGCTTGGAGGACGATCGCACTATACGGTCCGTAAATCACTTTACGGGCCGTATTGTGCACTATACGACCACTGGCTGGAAATTTTTGCAACTTTATTATTTCCACAAAATTCATGATTGGCCATTCCCGACTTATCAACACATTATATACTCAAGCTCTTCATCGTGCTACTCGTCACTCAAGTACGGAAAGATTCCGAGGTGTCACATAAATAATGCAATCCAACACACATGTCGCGTCCGACACGTTAACAGAATGATCCCTTCGGACAACCGCTTCTGGCTAGTATCACAATAGTCCCTTCGGACGGCCGCTTCCGGCATAATAATGATGGCCCCCCCGGGCGGCCGCACGATTTAATAATGTTGGCCCGCCGGGCGGCCGCTTCGGCTTAATAATGATATTCTTTCGGGCAGCCGCTTCTGGCTTAATATCACAATCATGTCAACACAAACTCAATCCTTAAATATCAATTTTAATCATATCATAAGTCACTAATCCATTCATCACAATCCAGTTATTAGCCTTAGTCTTTCATAAAAGTTATCAAATTTGTATCTCACTAGACTCAGGAGGACATACTTCCAGGTTTAAGGGTAGAATTGCTACGAAATGCTTACTACCTATATCCTACTCAGTTTCATCCTATTGCCTTACCCAAAGAATAAATGATCATATCAATACAAAGGAATGATACTATGGAATGTAAACATCAATCGTAAATGAAATGAAGTAGTAAAATCTCGCACCCCCCTTCGGAGTGGTTTTGAAAATCAAACTTTATGTTTCCTTTCGTATAAAACTCATTTCCTCGAAATCGTTAGTAGAACCATATACACAACTCAACGTGGCATCTTATGGGTGTTCCCTTTGGAACAGAATAGGAGTACAATATCAGTAAGCCATCACAAGAAGCATTTAGACCTTACTTGTCTAAGAATGGAATCATATGGGGTACATATAGAATGAATAGCAACAAGGATCATGCCAAAAGAAGAAAAGTTTGCCTTACATACCTGGTATCTTACATTTCACTTTCCAACTTACTTCTTGCCTTGCAATCTACATATAAAATCATTCATACTATTGTTAGGCCCGTTGTTATATACTTATCCTAAGCCTCCAAATAAATCTTTCTAGAATCTGCCAAAATTTCGGCAGCATCTCCTCTTTTTATATGCCTAGCTCAAAATCTCAATTCAGCAACCAACAACAACAACAACAATACCAACATCAACAACAATATTATCAACACCAAAATATTCCATAAACACCCCACACGATGTTTGAACCAATTTCTCGACCCATAAATTCATTATACGCTCATGTAGTAACTTTTCCTTCGTAGATAAGCTTAAATCAATAATAATAAGGAAAGATTCATACCTTTCACCCACTAGAATTGCAATATATTCGATTACTACCTTGAATCCAAGCCAAGTTTCAGTGCAATTCGATATTATAATCGCAACCATGTGTTGTCCGAAATTAAATTCGGGGATTTCACTTAATTTGCGCTAAAATTCTATGGACGGAAGTTGGAGGATTATTCTAGAGAATTTGGGAAATTTTGAGAAATGTTGGGCTGAAAAATGAGGGGGTAAAACCCCTCTTATAAGATGCCAAATCCGGTGGGGTCACTGTAGCAGTATTGTTGCATGTCAGTTACTGTAGCAGTACTGTATCATGCGTTTCTGTTCTGTCAGCCTAACTTGTAACGACCATAATTCTCCACTCCAATGTCGTATCGACGTGTGGCTTATTGCGTTGGAAACTAGACTCGACGAACTTCATTTTAGGCTTTTGAAACACCTTAAAACTCCTCATATACTAAGAGATATGTTTTCTCCAAGTTGGGCCAAAATTACCCCTCATATTCTCTTCCAAGTTCCAACAAATTTAATTTCCTTAATCCACTTACCCTTCAATCCTTCCATAGCTCACTATATGCGCTTAAACCCTTATAACCATAAGTTAAACACCTATAAGCTCACATACCTCCTGAACGGTAACTCAAATCTCAACATACGAAACTACGGGGTGTAACAGCTGTGAATTGCGCTCCTCTATTAGTAATAATTGACATCGGAATACCATGGAGTCGCGCTATTTCTTTAAGATACAGTCTTGCATAATCTTCTGTTGAGTAAGTAGTTCTAACTGGAATGAAATGGGCTGATTTCGTGAGTCTGTCCACGATCACCCATATGGAGTCACACTTGCTTCGGGAGCGAGGTAATCCTACAATAAAGTCCATATTGATCATTTCCTATTTCCAGGTTGGAATCTCCATTGCTTGCAATAATCCTCCTGGCTTTTGATGTTCGATTTTCACTTGTTGGCAGTTTGGACATTGTGCTACAAATTCTGCTATGTCCTTTTTCATTCCATCCCACCAATACATCAATTTGAGATCATGATAATCTTTGTTGCACCTGGGTGGATAGAATACCGAGAATAATGAGCTTCTTCTAAAATTGGCGACGTAATTCTGCAATATTCAGAACACATAGCCTGCCTTGGTATCTAAGAACTCCATCTATAGAAGTTTCAAAGAGAGACTTCTCTTTCCCATGAAATGTATCTCTATAATATCTCAACTGAGGATCTTCGTATTGACGTCCTCTCACCTCCATGTCTAAGGAATAAACAGTTGGGTTGTGAACACCAATCCCCGCATTGCCTGAATCAATTAGGCGAACTCTAAGGCTGGCTAGTTGGTGAAGCTCACGGGTTAATTCTTTCTTCTCTGGAGGATTCTCACATAGACTTCCCATTGATTTTCGGCTAAGTGCATCGGCCACTACATTCGCCTTTTCGGGGTGGTATAAAATACTTACATCATAATCTTTTAGAACTTCTAACCATCGTCTCTACCGTAGATTTAACTCCTTCTGCTTGAAAATATATTGGAGAACCTTATGATCTGTATAGATATCAACATGTACACCATACAGGTAATGCCTCCACATTTTTAATGCATGAATAACCGCTGCCAATTCGAGATCATGAGTTGGGTAGTTCTTTTCATGTTTCGCAACCTGTCTTGAAGCATAAGCAATGACTTTTACCGTCTTTGCATTAATACACATCCTATCCCAACCCCAGAGGCATCACAATATACAACATAACCATTCGGCCTTTCTGGAGGCGTCAAGACTGGAGCTGAAGTTAGACTATCTTTCAATTCTTGAAAACTGCATTCACAAGCATCATTCCACTGAAATTTTATTGATTTCTAGGTTAGCTTTGTCAATGGTGCCGAAATGGAGGAAAACCCTTCCACAAATCTTCTATAATAGCCTGCCGGTCCCGTGAAAACTACGGACTTCGTAGGTGTTGTGGCCTTGGGCCAAGTCATCCATGACCTCAATTTTACGAGTATCCACTCGGATGCCATCATCCGAAATAACATGACCCAAAAATGTCACGTAATTCAGCCAAAACTCGCACTTTGAAAATTTTGCATACGAGTTCTCGAGTTCGAAGAATTCCAAGAACAATATGCAAATGATCAGCATGCTCGGATTCTATTCGAGAATATACAAGAATATCATCGATGAACACGATCACGAACAGATCTAAGAGTGGCCTGAATACATTATTCATTAAAATCATAAACACTGCCGGAGCATTTGTCAACCCAAATGACATTACCCGAAATTCATAATGGCCATATCTCGTTCTGAAGGTTGTTTTGGAAATATCTTCTTCCTTAACTCTTACTTGATGATAACCTGACCTTAGATCTATCTTGGAAAACCACTTGGCACCCTGTAATTGATCGAACAAATCATCAATTCTTGGAAGAGGATACCTATTATTTATCGTCACCCTATTTAACTGCTTGTAATCGATGCACATCCGTAGGGAACTATCTTTCTTTGGCACAAATAGGATTGGCGCTCCCTACGGTGATGAACTAGGCCTAATGAATCCTTTTTCAAGTAAATCCTTCAATTGTGCCTTTAGCTCTTTCAACTCTACAGGAGCCATTTGGTAAGGAGGAATAGAAATAGGCTTGGTGTCCGACAACAAGTCAATAGCGAAATCAACCTCTCTTTCTGAAGGAAGGCCTGGAAGTTCATCTGAAAATACATCCGAAAATTCATTCACTACCGGAACGGATTGGAAAGTTGGTGGCTTTGCTTCGGTGTCATGAACTCGAACTAAGTGATAAATATAGCCTTTTGCTATCATCTTTCTTACCTTAAGGTAGGAAATAAACCTACCTCTTGGAGACACTGTATTACCCTTCCATTCAAGCACGGGCTCTCCCAGAAATTGAAACCGAACTACTTTCATGCGACAATCAACATTAGTATAATATGAGGCCAACCAATCCATACCTATAATTACATCAAAATCTAGCATTTCCAGCTCAACTAAATCAACTTTAGTCTAGCGGTCACATATCACAATTACATAATTTTTGTACACTTGTCTAGCTATCACGGGATCACCAACCGGAGTAGATACCTTGAAAGGTTTAATTGGCTCGGGTTTCACCCCAATATGAGCAGCAATATATGGAGTAATATAAGATAGTGTAGAACCCGGATCTATACATGCATATACGTCATGGGAAAATACGAATAATATACTTGTAACCACATCCGGGGAAGACTCAAGATCCTGTCGTCCGGCTAAAGCATAGATACGGGGCTGAGTAGCACCTGAATTAGATGCTCCCCCTCTGCGTCTACCTCGACGCCTGGAATCTGGGGAGTCTGCCCTGTCGGGCACACAGAAGAAGAACCTACCGCTGATCCCGTGGGCTGAACCCCAACTCTACCACTCTTAAACGGGCAATCTCGCATCATGTGCCCAACCTGGACACCGGCATAGTAAGCATCTGAACCTTGGTGACACTATCTGGAATGTAATCTACCGCACTGGCTATATCGCGGTACTGGTGGTCTCCTCTGGCTATAATCACCCCCAAACTAGGAACCTGAAGCTCTTGAGCTCTGACCCTGCCATGAAGGAATAGAGCGGTCAAATCTCCTACCTGTAAATTATGGAGGTGCACTAGTCGCCGACTGGCTTGAGTGTCTAGGATTTCTGCCTCGATCCCCCTCTAAAATCGCTACCTGCACCCATAGATCTAGCCTTCTTGCTTTTCCCTCTATCAATATCACGCTCACCCCTTTGTGGATGTTGTTGTCCTTCTAAGTTCTAGGCATGGGCCTGAATGCAGGAAACATAGTCTAGTCGGTTATGTTATGTCAGATATTCGTAGTCGTCTAGCCATTTTGGCAAATTATTATTCTATTTATTTAGACTATTCCGCATTATGATATAATGATATTTTTAGACTTATGATTTATGGTCCCACGCTTTACTTAATTTATGCATGTTCATCGGTTATTCTGCATTAGTTCATGCCCATGTTGAATCAGCAAGCCATGTGGTTCACTCGATCACATGCAGTCAGACATCGAGTGTCGTGGTACACCGTGCCATGGTTCGGGGTGTGACATTAACTGTCTACTTTGTATTCTTGAGACAGTTTTGATATTTTGAGATTTCTATTTCTTATCAGACTTTGTATCTTCTTGGTAGTAGCTTTTGTACTAGTCCAGACCAAATTTGGGGTTGTTGTTATTTCTGTACTTATTGTCAATATCGTTTGAAGCTGTTAAGTAAATCATTGTTTACTTCCGCATAATTCTTATGAATTTTTAAAATGATTTGGGAATGGTTCGCCTACCTGAAGGGACAGTGTAGGTCCCATCACGATTCACGAATTGGGTCATGACAACTTGGTGTCAGAGCCCTAGGATACCGGTCTTATATGTACAAGAGCATGTCTGGTATAGTCTTACGGATCGGTACGATGAGCTCCTTACCTATCTGCGAGTTGCTATAAGACATTTAGGAAACTTTCAATTCTTTCATTCTTTCGTGCTACTTCGTTCAAATTGGTGTCTAGTCGATTCTAATTGGTATCTACATTTCCTTGTCTTATTCCCCCACGAATGGTGGAAACTCATTTCCTAAACATTTATGCAAATGGCTTGGTATGGTGCTAGATGTGTCTTCCTGATTTGGATGTGTGGCTAAGTTCAGTATCCAACTATGACTTGAAGTTTAGTTGCATGGGTTGTAATTTAGACCCGGTTATGTTTTCCCTAATCTTATATAGAAGAGAATTTGGATAGATTAATCTCCACTATTTGGAAGGGAACAATTGGTATCTGACATGCTCGTCAGATTAAGGTTGCAAGTTGTACGAGAGTGGATTGAGTATTCGGTGTGAAAAAGTTAAGTTGAGTTTCAACATGACTATATGGTAGTGGTTTGTGGGCTCTTTCAGGAAAGTGGGTATGGTTTTAGATCGGAAATAAATATTACTTGTGACCAGTGGAGGCTTAAGATGTTAGGCAGCTGTGGTACTAGTCCCTCAATAAAGGGTATGTTCACGGTCTCTTTGTGTTTGGAGGAATGATAAGGGTGTCATGGAATTGATAGCTAGTTGATTCAAGGGTTATGTTAAGGTCATCCATGGTAGAATAGACATAAGGATTCAATGTTGAGTTTTTATGTTTGGTTATGCCGTGAGCCCGTGATTGATTAATTAATGATTTAGTGATGGTCAAGTATAATGTTTTTAGTACTCAAGGAACTCTCGGGTGCTAGTCGGATTTCTGGTTCAGACATGTCAAGACCAAGAAATATTCTGGTGTCTAGTGCCTGTAGCAGCGGCACTAGAACCACGGTAGCGGACCCGTGGCAGTGGAGGTCTGACCGCTACAGCGGACCTGTGGTAGCGGAGGTCTGATCGCTGCAGCAGACAACGGGCAATTTTTCTTCGGACTTCCTGAGTTAAAACCCTTATATCCTTGTCATTTCCATTCATCATTCTCTAAGTATACTGGGAGATTTTGAGAGACTTGTACCTGTTGTGTTAGTTTCGACTAATTCCTGCTATTACTGGTGTTGCTACTCGGTTGAGTTGATTGAATGAAAAAGATAATTGCACAAATGGTTAGAGGTGTTCTGGGTTGAACACTAGGACGTTCGAAGTGGTGAATCAATAATGGGGTTTGAATAAATTCGAGTTGGGGAGAAAATTTCAGAATTTGAGTTAAGAGAATTTGATCGAAGCCACTTTAGTAGAGTATGTGGGGATATTAGTAGGACTACTATGTGATACGTTGGATTTAGAAGTTATTCAGTTTCAGAGTTGAGTGAGTTAAGGACATGCTGTTATCTCCAGGAATGACTCAGCTTGTTTGCAAGACTTATGAAAATGCGGTATTCTATTGAGTGGGTTCGAGAAATGGTTAGATGATGATGATGATTGTGATTTGATTGGAATTGGAGGGATTGAACAGTCGGGAAAAAGGTATAGTTGATCAAGAATCGGTAAAAAAAATAAGGTACATCTTCGGGATTACCTAAGTTAGTGTAAGTTGGGGAGGTGCTGTCTTAGCTATTTCAAACGAAGTGTGATCATGAGTACGCTTAAGGAAAGGAGTCTACAAAAATGGACTGAGTGATATGACATAGTTCTCGTGCGGTATAGTGATCAGCGACCAGTGAGAAGCAAATTTTAGGTAACTGGCGTGTTAAGGCTGATGAAAGTGGCTTATGCGATTTACAGTTAGATAAGTTCATAACATTCCGCAGTAGAAGGGTTAGTGTGGTCTAAAGGAGAGAAATTTTGGGAATCCCTATAAGGTGAAGGTTAGAGTTGTATTGTCGAGATGAGACCGTTCTCGTGGTAGTAGGTTATGTTGTAGGTATTACTAATCAGATAGCTTGTGTGAGCATTTTCAGAATGTTAAAAGACTAGAGTTAGTTGCCCCAGATAGGTGATAGGACTGTGATTAGTTTCAAAAAGTTTGGAGTCAGTTTGAGTACTATTGGTTGTATTCAAGGATTGTGCGTTCATTCAGGATCAGTATTGTTCTAATTAAGTTTGATGGACTATGTATTATTTCCATAGAGACTTATCAGTTTCCTAGCAACTCACCTTCACGGATTCTTAGATTTGAGGGATGACAGGTTTACCGAGTTTTATCCGGGTTTGCGAGTAGACTTGATGATATTTTACCAAAGTCAGTTATTCGAACAGTTATAATGGTTTACGTCGGGCTTAGCAATGATTCGAAGAGGTATTGTGGGTGCAAGAGGTCCTTAGAGTGATTAGATTATGTTATGTTTTTTTTCTATACTAGGGGATTGTGCTATTTGGAAAATATTTGTGGGACCTATCAATCGCATACAAAAGTGTGGTTATATAAATAAGAGGATTCAAGAAAAGGCAGTACTTATATTCGAGAATCAGTTGTGTAAGAAATTTTGAGTATGGAAAATATGGGAATTTGGGTTTTGAGCTAAGATAAAGTAAGTTTTGGTTGATAAGATGAACGAACGGTGCTATCACCGAAATTCTAATGTAATGACCCGTTTGCTTGTTATAGTGTTTTTGACCCATTTACCCTTGTTGACCCTTCCCCGAGTCCCATTATTATGACTTATGACTTAGTGAGGTCATTGATTTGATTCCTGAAAATTTTGAGCGTGATTTGAGTCATTGGTGGAGGAACTCGTCAAGTTAAAGAAATAAAGTTGACCATGGTCAACATCGGGTTAAGATGACCCCGTGTCAATGCTTTGAAAGTTCCAACAAGTTTGTATGATGATTTGGGACTTGTCCACAAGTTTTGGTGAGGTTCCGAAGAGTTTCAGATAGATTTGGGGTTTGTCGAACTCTTGTTCGATGTTTTCGCCATAGTTTATTGGTTATAAAGGGCACCGTATTGAACAAACGACCTTTTTTATGTGTTTCAATTGAACCATCAGATCCGTATCGCAATTACAAAGCTATAGCAAAAAGAATCATCACATTTCGCCTTCGGATGAAGGAGTTATGGCCATTTTAGTGCAAGCTGTACCAGCAAGTCCGCTGCAGCGAACCCGCAACAAGAAACTCGTTACCGCTACAACAAATCCTGGGTGACGAAGCTGGGGACCGCTTCAATGAAGTCGGGGGGTAGAAACCTATTTTTATATTGCAAATTTCGAAGTCATTACCTTCATAACACCAAAAACAATTCCCAACAAAGTGAGGTGATTTTCTAAAGCTAGGGTGAAATTCTTCCTTGAAGTCTTTGACTGTTCTAAGGTGCTTCGGAAATAGAAGGCTCGTGTGGAGTAGTTGGTGGCTCCTGTTCTGCATTCGAGGTAAGTTACGGCTTACTTTAGTTTGACTTTGGTTAGTGAAAAATATATTGTCTAGAATTGATGGGAGAAAGCATGATTAGGTCTTCGAACATGTGTTTGGTTGGATATTACCTAGGTTGGTATGACTTCTGATTATGTGGACTTGTCGCCATTACTTTATGTATTGAATGAAAAGTGTAATTGTGTGATATGGGAAGGAAGGAGTTAATATATACTCATGTTGTTGATTGTGGCTTGTTGTCCTGTTATTGTGATTAGACTTATTACCTGAATTGTTGTGTTGTGATACGTACTGCACTAAATTCTACCTTATGGTGTCATATATCATCGGAGAAAGGAAGGACAATGAGAGTAAACCTGAATCGTGATATGTACTTATGATAATACACAGACGAAAATGTGGAGTATGATGTACTGTTGATGATGATAACATGCATGGCATATATTCTCATTTCATACGTATGCTTATATTGAATTGTGACTTGGTAATGTTGATGATACATGAGAAAATGGAGCACTTGGTGACACAAGAATTAGTTGTGAAGTGGACTTGTTTAATTTGAAGGAAAAGTTATAGACTCTTTATGTTGACCGAGATGGTGTGTATAGTTCATTCCATTTATTTATATAAGTCTTGATATGGCTTATAGTGCTGTGACTTCCATAGTATATTCAATGGCATTGATTGCATTGATTTAGCATTTTTGCATTCATTCACTTGTACATGATGGAAATGGATAGGAAACGATTCATGAAAGACTTGTGGCATGATGTCTTGTGTTTGACATTGATATTGCTAACTGTTCATAGTCCATACATATTGATTAACTGGAATACGCTGAGACAGACATTGTGATGAGAAAAAAATATTTATATATTTATGAAAGGCACATTTGATAAAGGGTGACGATGTAGCATAGTTATGAGCTCGTGGTCCGACGTCCGTTCTGGAACGAGTGTTACATGGACACCATGGGTCCCCTGCAGGTCATGACTATTGGGCAAACATTAACATATAGCATGTGTGTACAGGTTTCGAGATAATTGTCCAGTGCATTGTACATCATTATATTTTGCATTACACATCATTACATTTATTCTGTAAACTTATATGGCTCGTTTAGTTCTGATTTTGGCGTGGTTTGTAGATTTGTGACTCTTCGTGGGGTCGGAACTTGGATTGGTGATTATCGGGAGATAGTATTGAGACTCGACAGACTTGTGGGTTAGAAGCTTCATCGTAGGCTGTGATTCAGTTATGGGATATTCGGTGACCTTTGATTTGAGAATTATGTGCCTATCTGTTTATCTTGTTGATTTTATGCTTATATGCGTGAACTAATCTTAGTCGGCCTATGATCCTTACTCAGTACGTGTTGTTTGTACTGATGGTACTCTTGTTGTACTCTTCTTTTGAGTGTAGAGCCTGTTACTAGTTCCAGTTCCTGTTGATGAGAGTGATCCGAGTCTACTTTATCGAGATTCCAAGGTGAGCTTTGGCTAGATTTTTTAACCCGGAGACTCTTCCTGTATTTAATTGTCTAATTTGTATTCTTGAGATAGTTTCGATATTTTGAGATTTCTATTTCTTATCAGACTTTGTATCTTCTTGGTAGTCGCTCTTGTACTAGTCCAGACCAGATTTTGGGGTTGTTATTATTTCCGCATTTATTCTCTATATAATATGAAGCTATTAATTAAATCATTGTTTACTTCCGCATAATTCTTATTAATGATTAAAATGATTTGGGAATGGTTAGCCTACTTAGGGGGACAGTGTAGGTGCCATCACCATTCACGAATTGAGTCGTGACAGTATCACATACACAGTGCTACTAATGTCCTCATGTATCTCTACCAAGATTTTCAAAATGTTCTCCTCAAATTAAAAACCCATCATTGATAACTCAATTTTCAAAATGTTCTTCCACAACTTGAATTATATTAAAAACCCATCATGATAGAACTACCACATATACAAAATTTCTTTAAACGCTCCTTGAGTACTAAAACTTTGCACTCGTCCAACAAGAGTCATCTCTTGCGACATAACCAAACATACCAACTGTTATTTCTATTCCACCAACCGCAACATAACACTCTAACAAATCATGCGGATATCTCCCCCTAATTCAATCAATCCCACGGACACACCTCTTCATAATGGACGGGTGTTACACCTTGGAAATACGTACGGTGAATAGACTAATGAAGGGCATGACGTATACGATGTTTTGATAAGTAAGAAATAGCATTTGATGATCCTAATCGAGATTTCAAAGACATTTGAGGTAAGGAAGGAAGTTGTTAATGAAAGCAAGGATATGTTGTGTGTCGGGTAAGATTTACGAGTGTCAAGTTAATGATGGATTAATGATGTTTTGTAGAAGAGTGATAACAACCCTTAGATTGGTAGTGAGGTGTTAAACAAGTGTTAAGAAGGTTCCATAAGGATTGGTGATCAAACGAGTCGACGAGAACAAACTTCGGAAAATTTGGGCATTATACGGCCAAACATGCGGCCGTATAAAACATACGGACCGTATGTCCAACCGTATGTTACGCCCGAATGAGGGTCTTCCTTGGACCAATCTACGGTCCGGACATACGGTCGGTATAAAATATACGGACCGTATGTTGGTCGTGTCGGGTCGTCGATTTTAAAATGATATAAGGACCCTCTCTCTCATTTATTTCATTTCATTTCTATTCTCCACAACTCAAGAACCCTCTAGAATTCTCTCCACTCTTCATCCACAAGAACCCAAGAGAAATTGATGATCAACTTCATCAAACCAACAAAATCAAGTGTATGAAATTCATTAGAGTTCATCCAAGTCAAGAAATCCCATTGGAAGTGAACTAGGGCTTTGGTGCAAGAAGAGTATTTCCACTCAAGGCTTATTCCTACACTATCTAAGGTAAGTTTTATGGTATTTTCATGTTGTTTAAGGTATTGAGAGTTGAAACACTTGGATTGTAGAAGAATATAGAAAATGGGTCATGAATGTGGGAATAGTGTCATTTTTGAGTAGTAGTTTGGATTGAATCATGATTATTGATATGTTGTGATTGTAAGTATGTTATGAATGACATTTAGAACATGGGATAAGCATTATATGTGAGAGAACGTAATAGTGAACTATGACCATGATTATGGAGGAATTGAAGTGAAATTGTGAAATGTGGATAATGTAGATGAATGATGATTGTTGCCTATAATATTGTGAATTGTTGTTATGGATGTTTGGGAGTTGATATGGAATATGGAGGAAAGTTGTATAAACAAAGGAAATGCTGCCCAATTTTCTCTAGCTTTAGTAAGCACGTTCTTATAATCGTTTAGCTAATGTTAATACGAATTCTCTTGAAGGTAGAAACGTGAGCATTGAAGGAGAACGAGCAAGCGATAGAATAGTTAAACGAAAAAGGTATGTGAGGCTAGTCCTTTCTTTCTAAGGCATGAATCTTATGGCATGATTTTCCTCCTTCTCCATGAATTTCCTACATTCCGGAAAACTAAGAGTCTATGTTCATGAATAGCCATATGAGATAAGAGATACATTATGAGCACGATAATGATGATGATGAGCTTAAGTCTAAAGATTCTAGAGTCCATGATATGATGTTCCTAAAGCTAATGATGTTATCTATAATCCATTGATGTTGTTTATTATATACACCACCTTATATGCTAATTCCTTCAAGGTGGGCAGAATGCTTATGAATGCTCCATAATGGAATCGGGGGTTACGACCTTATGTCACCCCGATAAAGTATAGTTGTCCTTGAGTTTCTATGCATGCATTATGATGAGTACATGATGATGATATTACACCGCGCCTATATGGCCGGGCAGACACCGCTAAGGCGGGCGGCGTATACACCATGTCTAGATGGCATGGGCAGACACCACTAGTGGGCGGCATGAGATGGTACCCGGACGCGGGAGGCACGGACGCGGGCTAATGATTATCACACCGTACCTATATGGTCGGGCGACTTATACATATATGCATACATGATATGATGATGATTATGAAGTAAGCCGGCATGCATTATTTCTTTTATAATTGACAGTCGATACAGATTGCTCCTCATTTGATGCTTCCTTATTTCATTGACGTATTATTATTGTTTATGCCTTACATACTCGGTACAATGTTCGTCGACGTCCGTTTTCTTTGGACGCGTGTTCATGCCCACGGGTAGACGGGGAGGTGATCCGGACTCGTAGGAGCTATTAGGCGACTTGAGAGCACTCCATTGTCCGGAGGTGCCATTGATTATTCTATATATATATATATATATATATTTTGGGCATGACGGGGTCTGTCCCGTCCATATGTCTAGTACTCTAGTAGAGGCTCGTAGATACGTATGTGTGGGTAGTATGGTCTCATATATATATATATATATATATATATATATATATATATATATATATATTTTGATTTTGATAGCCGAAGGGCTTATGTATATAAAGTAAATATGTTTCAAGTGAAAAATGGTTTTTACTATGATTATGAGCATAAGAAATATGAATGAATGCTTGATAGGATGAGTAATAGAATGAGTGGTGCTCGGTGGTTAGCCCCGGGTACCCGTCATGGCCCTAGTCGGGTCGTGACAAAAGTGGTATCAGAGCAGTTCAGTCCTAGGAAGTGTCTACGAGCCGTGTCTAGTAGAGTCTTGTTTATGGTGTGTTGTGCGCCACACTAATAAACAGGAGGCTACAGGGCATTTAGGAAAAATGACCATCTTTCATCTTAAGAGATCGTGCGATAGAGTTGTGTTATAAGATTTTCTCCTCCCTAATAGTGTGCTATGATTTCAGAAATGCCGCCAAAGGGAAAAGCTAAAGCCGCCCAGAAGGGCAAGACTACGATGAAAAGGCGGGTAGAAAGAGAGCCTCCAATGAATGTAGAAGAGGGTGAATCACATAATGAGGCTCCGTCTAATGTTTCTTCCACTCCGCCTATTACAGAAGAACAAGAAAGGGCTTCAGCTCCAGCTCCTATGCCTCCAGTTCCTCCACCGGCTACTTCGGGTCAACAAGTGACCGAAGCTATTCATCTATTGACGCAGTTAGTTGCCGCCCAGGCACGGCGGCGAGAATGCGGGCCCAAGTGATCGGTCGGCTAGTACCGAGCCCGTGATTTCATGAGTTTGAATCCTCGGAGTTTTTGGGTCAAAGCCGGATGAAGATCCGCAAGGCTTTATTGATGAAATGTTGAGGACATTGAAGATTATTCATGCCTCCAAAACTGAATCTGTGGAGTTGGCATCTTATAGACTCCGAGATGTGGCGGTATTATGGTATAATAATTGGATATCATCAAGAAAAGAGAATGCGCCTCCTCCCGTTTGGCAAGAATTTGTAGATGCCTTCATCCGCCACTATTTGCCACCCGAGGTCCGCCGAGCTAGAGCGGATAGGTTCTTAAATCTAAAGCAAGGAAATATGAGTGCCGGGAGTATAGCCTTCAATTTAATTCTTTGGCTAGGTATGCTCCGACTATGGTGGCCGACATGGGAGATCGGGTGCATAGATTTGTGAGTGGCTTAGGGCCACATTTGTTTAAGGATTGTTTGACGGCTTCGTTGCAAGATGGGATGGATATTTCCCGCATTCAAGCCCATGCCCAGAATTTAGAAGGACAACAACCTCCGCAAAGGGGTGATCGTGATATTGATAGAGGGCAAAGCAAGAGGGCCAGATCTATGGGGGCAGGTAGTGATTATAGAGGGGGATCAAGGCAGTCATATTCTAGACACTCAGGCCAGTCGGTGACTAGTGCACCTCCACGATTTACGGGTAGGAGATTTGATCGCTCCTTTCGTTCAGGACAGGGTCAGAGTTCGAGGGCCCCAGGTTCTCAGTTTGGGGGAGATTATAGCCAGAGGAGACCCCCAGTACCGCGATGCAGCCAGTGCGGTAGATTACACTCCGGACAGTGTCGCCAGGGTTCGGATGCTTGCTATGCTTGTGGCCAGGTTGGGCACATGATGCGAGATTGCCCGTCGATGAGTGGTAGAGTTGGGGTTCAGCCCACAGGATCAGCGGCTGGTTCTTCTTCAGTGCGCCCGGTAGGGCAGACTCCCCAGATTCCAGCAGGCCGAGGTAGAGGCCGAGGGGGAGCATCTACTTCAGGTACCACTCAGCCCCGTATGTACGCTTTAGCCGGACGACAGGATCTTGAGTCCTCCCCGGATGTGGTTACAGGTACATTATCCGTATTTTCCCTATGATGTGTATGCATTGATAGATCCGGGTTCTACCCTATCTTATATTACTCCATATGTTGCTGGTCGTATTGGGGTGAAACCCGAGCCAATTAAACCTTTTGAGGTATCTACTCCGGTTGGTGATCCCGTGATAGCTAGACAAGTGTACAAAAATTGTGTAATTGTGATATGCGACCGCCAGACTAAAGTTGATTTAGTTGAGCTGGAAATGTTAGATTTCGATGTGATTATGGGTATGGATTGGTTGGCCTCATGTTATGCTAATGTTGATTGCCGAATGAAAGTAGTTCGATTTCAATTTCCGGGAGAGCCCGTGCTTGAATGGAAGGGTAATACGACATCTCCAAGAGGTAGGTTTATTTCCTACCTTAAGGCAAGAAAGATGATAGCTAAGGGCTATATTTATCACTTAGTCCGAGTTCATGACACCGAAGCAAAGTCGCCAACTTTTCAATCCGTTCCGGTAGTGAATGAATTTTCGGATGTATTTCCAGATGAACTTCCAGGCCTTCCTCCGGAAAGAGAAATTGATTTCGCTATTGATGTGTTGCCGGACACCAAGCCTATTTCTATTCCTCCTTACCGGATGGCTCTGGCAGAATTGAAAGAGCTAAAGGCACAGTTGAAAGATTTGCTTGAGAAGGGGTTTATTAGACCCAGTTCATCACCGTGGGGAGCACCAGTCCTATTTGTGAGAAAGAAAGATGGTTCCCTACGAATGTGCATCGATTATAGGCAGTTGAATAAGGTGACAATAAAGAACAAATATCCTCTCCCAAGGATTGATGATTTGTTTGATCAATTACAAGGTGCCAAGTGGTTTTCCAAAATAGACTTGAGGTCGGGTTATCATCAAGTGAGAGTTAGAGAAGAAGATATTCCCAAAATAGCTTTTAGAACGAGATATGGCCATTATGAATTTCGGGTGATGTCATTTGGGTTAACTAATGCTCCGGCAGTGTTCATGAATTTGATGAATAATGTATTCAGGCCTCTCTTGGATTTATTCGTAATAGTATTCATTGACGATATTCTGGTATACTCTCGCACAGAATCAGAACATGCAGACCATTTACGTATTGTTCTTGGAATTCTTCGAACTCGGGAATTGTATGCAAAATTTTCAAAGTGCGAGTTTTGGTTGAATTCTGTGACATTCTTAGGTCATGTTATTTCAGATGATGGCATTCGAGTTGATACTCAGAAAATTGAAGCTGTGAAGACTTGGCCAAGGCCTACGACGCCTACAGAAGTCCGTAGTTTTCTGGGATTGGCAGGTTACTATAGAAGGTTCGTAGAGGGCTTTTCATCTATTTCAGCCCCATTGACGAAGCTAACCCAAAAATCAGCCAAATTTCAGTGGAATGATGCTTGTGAGCGTAGCTTTCAAGAGTTGAAGGACAGATTAACCTCAGCTCCAGTCTTAACACTTCCAGAAGGGCCAGATGGTTATGTTGTATACTGTGATGCTTCTGGTGTTGGGTTAGGATGTGTGTTAATGCAGCACGGTAAAGTCATCGCTTATGCTTCGAGAGACATTTGCGGAAACATGAAAAGAACTACCCAACTCATGATCTCGAATTGGGCTGAGTTATTCATGCATTAAAGATGTGGAGACATTACTTGTATGGTGTGCATGTTGATATCTATACGGATCACAAGAGTCTTCAATACATTTTCAAACGAAGGAGTTGAATGCGGCAGAGGCGGTGGTTAGAATTATTGAAAGATTATGATGTGAATATTTTATACCACCCCGAAAAGGCAAATGTAGTAGCTGATGCGCTTAGCCGCCGATCAATGGGCAGCCTATGTGAAGTTCCTTCGGAGAAGAAAGAATTGATTCATGAGCTCCACCAACTAGCTAATCTTGGAGTACGTTTAATTGATTCAGGTAGTGCAGGAATTGGTATTAATAATCCCACAGTTTCGTCCTTGAATATGGAAGTGAAAGAGCGTCAATATGAAGATCCTCAGTTGAGCCATTATAGAGACACATTTCATGAAAAAGAGAAGTCTCCATTTGAAACTTCTATGGATGGAATTCTTAGATACCGAGGCAGGCTATGTGTTCCGAATGTTGCAGAATTACGTCGTCGAATTCTAGAAGAAGCTCATTATTCTCGGTATTCTATTCATCCGGGAACGACAAAGATGTATCATGATCTCAAGTTAATTTATTGGTGGGATGGAATGAAGAAAGACATAGCAGAATTTGTAGCTCAATGTCCAAATTGCCAGCAAGTGAAAATCGAACATCAAAAGCCAGGAGGATTATTGCAAGCAATGGAGATTCCTATTTGGAAATGGGAAGTGATCAACATGGATTTTATTGTGGGATTACCCCGTTCCCGAGGCAAGTATGATTCCATATGGGTGATCGTGGACAGACTCACGAAAGCAGCTCATTTTCTTCCTGTCAGAACCACATACTCAGCAGAAGATTATGCAAGGTTGTATCTCAAGGAGATTGTGCGACTCCATGGTATTCCGATATCCATTATCACAGATAGAGGAGCACAATTTATAGCTAAGTTCTGGAAATCTTTCCAAGAAGGTTTAGGTACTCAAGTAAAGCTTAGCACGGCATTTCATCCGCAGACTGATGGACAAGCCGAACGTACCATTCAGACCTTGGAGGATATGCTACGAGCATGTGTTCTAGATTTTGGTGGTAGTTGGGATGACCACTTACCCCTTATTGAGTTTGCATATAATAATAGCTACCATTCCAGTATTCAAATGGCTCCGTATGAAGCTTTATATGGAAGGAAGTGCAGGTCTCCAATTGGATGGTTTGAAATAGGAGAAGTACAGCTAATAGGCCCTGAGTTGATTCAACAAGCCGTAGAAAAAGTCAAGGTGATCCGAGATCGATTGTTGACAGCCCAAAGTCGCCAAAAATCTTATGCGGACAACCGCCGGCGAGACTTAGAATTTCAAGTTGATGATTGGGTATTTTTGAAGGTGTCGCCAATGAAAGGTGTGATGAGATTTGGCAAGAAAGGAAAGTTAAGTCCTCGATATATTGGACCCTATAAGATTATCCAAGGTGGGTCAAGTAGCTTATGAATTGGACTTGCCTTTAGAACTTGAATCGGTCCATCTAGTTTTCCATGTCTTAATGCTCCGCAAGTGTGTTGGAGATCCTACGAGGATTGTTCCAATAGATGATGTTCAAGTGACAGAAAAGCTAGTCTATGAAGAAGTGCCCATTGCCATATTAGACAGGCAAGTACGGAGACTTCGAAATAAGGAAGTAGCTTCAGTTAAAGTCTTGTGGCGAAATAACAACTGAGAAGAAATGACTTGGGAGGCGGAAGAGAAGATGAAATCCACATACCCGCACTTATTTCAGCCCCCGGAAGAGATCCATGATGAGACATCGAGATTATGAGGTATGTATGTTTTCTTTTTATGCATATGGGTCGTGTGTGGCCAACTTATATTGCTATTGTGTTGTGGCCCTGTGAGGCAATGTTATTGTGGGCTGTTGTGATAGGATGGTAGTGCCATATTACAGGGGAAACTTTGGCGAAATTTTTATAGAATCCCTAATGACTTAACATTCGAGGACGAATGTTCCAAAAGGGGGGGAAGAATGTTACACCTCGAAAATTTCCGTTAACGTACAGTGAATAGACTAACGAAGGGCATGACGTATATGATGTTTTGATAAGTAAGAAATAGCATTTGATGATCTAATGAGATTTCAAAGACATTTGAGGTAAGGGAAGGAAGTTGTTAAGAAAGCAAGGTATATGTTGTGTGTCGGAAAAGATTTACGAGTATCAAGTTAATGATGGCTTAATGATGTTTTGGAGAAGATTTATAATGTCCCTTAGATTGGTATTGAGGTGTTAAACAAGTGTTAAGAAGGTTCCATAAGGATTGGAGATCAAACGAGTCGACGAGAATGAACTTCGAAAAGCTGGGCATTATACGGCCAAACATACTGGCCGTATAAAACATACGGACCGTATGTCCAACCGTATGTTTTACCCAGAATGAGGGTCTTCACTGGACCAAACATACGGTCCAGACATACGGTCAGTATAAAATATACGGACCGTATGTTGGTCCGTATGTTCGTGTCGGGTCAGATTTTAAAATGATATAAGGACCCTCTCTCTCATTTATTTCATTTCATTTCTCTTCTCCTCTCTCAAGAACCCTCTAGAATTCTCTCCACTCTTCATCCACAAGAACCCAAGAGAAATTGATGATCAACTTCATCAAACCAACAAAATCAAGTGTGTGAAATTCATTAAAGTTCATCAAGTCAAGAAATTCTAATGGAAGTAAACTAGGGTTTTGGTGCAAGAGGATTATTTCCACTCAAGGATTATTCTTACACTATCTAAGGTAAGTTTTATGGTATTTTCATGTTGTTTAAGGTATTGAGAAATTGAAACACTTGGATTGTAGAAGGGTATAGAAAATGGGTCATGGAGGTAAGAATAGTGTCATTTTGAGTAGTAGCTTGGATTGAATCATGATTATTGATATGTTGTGATTGTAAGTATGTTATGAATGACATTTAGAACATGGGATAAGCATTATATGTGAGAGAACGTAATAGTGAACTATGACCATGATTATGGAGGAATTGAAGTGAAATTGTGAAATGTGGATAATGTAGATGAATGATGATTGTTGCCTATAATATTGTGAATGTTGTTATGGATGTTTGGGAGTTGATATGGAATATGGAGGAAAGTTGTATAAACAAAGGAAATGCTGCCCAATTTTCTCTAGCTTTAGTAAGCACGTTCTTATAATCGTTTAGCTAATGTTAATACGAATTCTCTTGAAGGTAGAAACGTGGGCATTGAAGGAGAACGAGCAAGCGATAGAATAGTTAAACGAAAAGGTATGTGAGGCTAGTCCTTTCTTTCTAAGGCATGAATCTTATGGCATGATTTTCCCTCCTTCTCCTTGAATTTCCTACATTTCGGAAAACTAAGAGTCTATGTTCATGAATAGCCATATGAGATAAGAGATACATTATGAGCACGATAATGATGATGATGAGCTTAAGTCTAAAGATTCTAGAGTCCATGATATGATGTTCCTATAAAGCTAATGATGTTATCTATAATCCATTGATGTTGTTTATTATATACACTCACCTTATATGCTAATTCCTTCAAGGTGAGGCAGAATGCTTATAAATGCTCCATAATGGAATCGGGGGTTTACGACCTTATGTCACCCCGATAAAGTATAGTTGTCTTTGAGTTTCTATGCATGCATTATGATGAGTACATGATGATGATATTACACCGCGCCTATATGGCCGGGCAGACACCGCTAAGGCGGGCAGCGTATACACCATGTCTAGATGGCATGGGCCGACACCACTAGTGGGCGGCATGAGATGGTACCCGGACGCGGGAGGAGGACGCGCGGGCTAATGATTATCACACCGTACCTATATGGTCGGGCAACTTATACATATATGCATACATGATATGATGATGATTATAAAGTAAGCCAGCATGCATTATTTCTTTTATAATTGACAGTCAGTTACAGATTGCTCTTCATTTGATGTTTCCTTATTTCATTGACGTATTATTATTGTTTATGCCTTACATACTCAGTACAATGTTCGTACTGACGTCCGTTTTCTTTGGACGCTGTGTTCATGCCCACAGGTAGACAGGGAGGTGATCCAGACTCGTAGGAGCTATTAGCTGACTTGAGAGCACTCCATTGTTCCGGAGGTGCCATTGATTTATTCTTTTGATATATATATATATATATATATATATATATATATATATATATATATGTTTTGGGCACGACGGGGTCCTGTCCCGTCCATATGTCTAGTACTCTAGTAGAGGCTCGTAGATGCGTATGTGTGGGTAGTGTGGTCTCACATTTTCTCCTCGTATGTATATGCATTATTTTGACCTTGATAGTCGAAGGGCTTATGTATATAAAGTAAATATGTTTCAAGTGAAAAATGGTTTTTCTACGATTTGAGTATAAGAAATATGAATGAACGCAGGATGAGTAATAGAATGAGTGGTGCTCGGTGGTTAGCCCCGGGTACCCGTCATCGCCCTAGTCAGGTCGTGTCACCATGAACACAACGGCCCGATACCTTAAGCCTCCACTCGTCACAAGTAACATTGCTTTTCGATCTATAACCGAAAACCATTTTCCTGAAGGAACCCACAACCTCTAGTTATTACTCCACCACAACCATATTTCCATGTCGAAGACCAACTTAACCTTTCAGGCTGAATACGAAATCCACTCTCGTACAAATTGCAACCTTGTCCTGACGAGCACGTTAGATAGAAATTTTTCCCTTCTTAA
This sequence comes from Lycium ferocissimum, assembly GCF_029784015.1. Lineage (NCBI taxonomy): Eukaryota > Viridiplantae > Streptophyta > Magnoliopsida > Solanales > Solanaceae > Lycium > Lycium ferocissimum. The sequence goes on along the minus strand of NC_081347.1, from coordinate 35,630,719 downwards.
TAGTAGAGGTTGATCTATCCAAATCCTCTTCCTTAGGCCTCCGTCCCATAACATAAAAGTACTTTTACCAGTATACCATAAGGAATCATACTTTGCTACACGTTTTCCACAAAAGTCGTCCTTCATGTCCTTATTTTCAACTTCTCTTCTTTATTACACACGGTCACTATCCCTTTATCAAATCCAGTGATCCTTACCAAACTTACACTCATCCCCGTGTTACACCTCGTACTTTTATAGGTAGAATTTCATCGTGAGTTAGTTGACGAAGATTTAAAAGGAAAGGTTGTCGGCAAGGTCATAGGGAATTATATATGCTCATTCTTTATACATAAGAGCTTGGTATCATGCTTAGTAAGTATCGGGAAGGTTAGATGTTAAGCGAATCGAAGAAATCAAGTTTGTCGAAACTTTTGGAAAATTCGGCAGAATTTCGGACAAATATTTTGGGTCCAATTTAGAGAGGCATATCTCCTAGAATATGAGGAGTTACGGAAGCCATAACCTATGCATTCATAAGTTTAGTGAGTCTACTTTGCAACGCAACTGGCAGAACAGCATTTGCACATCGACAGTGGGAGTTATGAACCGTCGAAGATTGACGGTCCATCAACAGTGAGGCGATGGAGAATTTTATGGAATGTTATATATTGATCCATTTCGTTTTATCCTTCATTATTTCACACACCAATAGACCCTAAATTTCCTAATACCTCTCTCAACCCTTCCTAATTTCCTCCTTCATCCAAGAAAGATTTGAGCCCGTAAAATCCTAGATTAGTTAGAACATCATAGTAGTTTGTGTTTCTATTGTGTTGGAGGTCTTGTGACCTTAAAGCAAAGTGTTGTGGCAGAGGTTTTGGATGATATAAGGTATGTTTTACATCTGAGCTTTGATATTAAATGATTCTTGAAGGATTTAATAATTTTAAGTTAGGGAAATTGTGATATAAAAGTTACATGTTGGCATGTCGGTGTTGTTGACTTGGGGCCTGATTTGATGGATGTTTTGGGATGGATTTACTTATTCTTTGACTTGTAGTTCTTGTTTATGTTGCTTTCGATGTTCGTATTGATGTTTGGTCGTGATTTGGAGTTGGGTTGGAATGGAAATTATAGGGGAAATGCTGCCCGAGTTCCGTTAACTTAAGAACTGCTTTAAACTTGGATTATGAGTTTGCCCTTAACCTAATTATGTGGTAAATGGTCTTGAATGTAGATTTGTGAACTCATTGTTACACCTCGGAAAATTTCCCGTTGGTACGCAAGTGGACGAACTAGTGATGAGAGCGAGGAGTGCGAGTGTATAATGTTTCATGGGCAATGTATGTAAATGGATGGGAATGAATAGAATAAAAAGTCTAGAAATGTGAAAAAGTTGAAAGTTG
>NC_081347.1:35614868-35629231 GCF_029784015.1 Lycium ferocissimum | reverse complement strand
GCATTATTCGCTAGAGAATACTTTCTGAACATATCAAAGCAATCCGAGCTTTGTTCATAAAGTTACGGACATCATTCGACATAAGAACCACTTTGAACGGGGAACTCTTTATGCAACGTAGCACTATCGATCATACAAAAAGACTCGGAAGCCGATGGCTCGACCGTATTATCGAAGAGACGATATAAAGAAGTGAATAAAAATCGTGACATGCTCGGAACATAAGAGCGGAGTTACCCCAAGGCTCGCATCATATCATATCCTACTTACGTCTAAGACATGCCAAAAGAAAGAAAGGGTGTTTTTACATACCTCGTCCGCTTCCTAAGCTAATCCGAACTTAAGTCTCGGGCTTCCCAAGATCTACAACAATGTCATTAGACACCAAACATTAGCTATACGTAGTTAAGAATCCAATCCTAGGCTAGCACTTCATTTACAGAAATTTGGGCAGCATTTCCTTTATAAATTCAACAAACCCCGAGAATTCAACTCGGCCAAATCATCAACAACAATACCAACAACGATACTAACTTTATCAACAATTAATTCAGAATGCATTCTAGCGTCAGCAGCTCCGTCCTACATAATTCGACGGCATTTCATCTACATTCAAATCAATCACATACAACACAGCCCGCCACCTTCCAAACTCAATACGAACAACAACAACACATTCCTCTCTTCCGAATTCATGAACTATACCAACAATCCACACGTTAACAACTTCATTCTCATAAATACAAGAAACTATATTAAAATCGCATTAGCTTCTAAAACAGCCCACAAACGATTACAACATTAGTTGAACCATCAAACCTTCATTTTCATCATAGAATTCACTACAACAACAATCTAAAATACTAAGTAAATTTAGTTCACCACATTCTTCAAAAACCGTCCACACACGGCTCAACATCACCATGCATGATTTAATGAATTTCATCAAATTCTACACACTACAACATGCACAAACCATCCATAACACATGAAAAAGGAGATTAAATCTTACCTTTACCCCTTAGCTTTCCAACTTGGCTAGGGTTGGTGAATTAAAAACAACGAATGGTTTGATTGCTCCAACAACTACTCCACGTTAATAAAGACCTTCCAATTGGTTGAAATGCTAGAAGAAAATTATTTTTTTTTATCAATATTTAGGGACCATATTCGGCTAGCCCTTGGCCGAATACTCCTCTATTTTTCTCCAAGCTTCTCCAAATTTCTAGAGTTGTAAATGATGAATAATTCTTGCTTTGTCATCAACCATCTATGTATATATATATATATGTTGCCTCTACAAATACAAGGTGGACACATGCCCCCCCTTATGGCTTAAGACAATTGGCCAAGCCATGTGTGGGACCCACACACCCACACGGCCACATGGCCACTTGTGGCCTTTTCATGAAATATATTTTTCAACTTCTAGGCCCTAATTTTCCTTAATATTTCCATCCAATAAAACTATAAGCAACTTGTGCACTAAAACAAAATCGGAAAATAGCCTTGTCCTTAACTTATCGCAACTAGCTTAAAATATTCCAATGTACAAAATACGGGATATAACAGAGCACCACCCATTATGCCAGTTATCATACCCAACTTGAACACACACAGTCTCCAAGGCAATAAATATGCACATATATATATATAAGCTCTCACGACTGCAAAAATGGTATATATATATATATATATATATATAATATAACAATATACACTGGGGTGATCATAGGACATCTACTACCCACACATATGTATCTACGAGCCTCTACTAGAATACTGAGACATAAGGACGGGACAGGACCCCGCCATGCCCAAATATATACACAAAAGAATGCATCAATGACTGGCACCTCCGGAGTAATGGAGTGCTCCTGTGTAGCTGCTGGATAGCTCCTAAGAATCTAAGCCGCCTCCTTGCCTACCTGTGGGCATGAATACAGCATCCAAAAAGAAAGGACGTTAGTACGAACAATGTACTGAGTATGTAAGGCATATATAATAACATAATAAGGAAACATAGAAAGCATAGGAAGAAAAGATAACGGTAGCTGCCTGCCTCTTGAGGCGGAATCATACATGCTCATTTTTACCTTCCAAACATATCACACACACACACACACACACACACACACACACACACATATATATATATATACACATAATCTGTCTGAATCAATAACATCATTAGCCCGCATCCGGGCCTCCCGCATTCGGGGTAATCATATCACGCCACCTACTAGTGGTGTCATGTCTGGCCAACTAGGCATGGTGTTATCATATGTCACCCGCCCTAGCGGTGTAATGCCCGGCCATCTAGGCACGGTGTAATCAGGCACATGTACTTATCATGAAGCGTGCATAAGAGTTCAAATAAAAGTTGTACTCTATCGGAGTGACGTAAGGTCGGGAACCTCCGATTACATTGTGGATCATCATCGCTATGCCCCGCCTTGAAAGAACTAGTATCATTAGGTTAGGCAACAACAAGTATTATGCATCAATGAATCGTAAACATAGGATTCTTAAGCTCATGAAAGCATCATTATCATCATCACCATAATAGAACATATCTCATTAGAAGCTCTTAAGGGTCTTTAACTTTTATCTTTAGAGATGTAAGAAGGTAATGGGAATATAGGGGAAAGAATTCACAATGTAAGGGTCATGCCTTTGAAAGAAGGGGAGGCCTCACATACCTTTATATCTTTTTAACTCTATTTCCTACTTGCTTGCCTTTCAAGCTCCCGATGCTACCTTCACGAGAATTTGTACTAAAATTAGAAAACCGGAAACATACTTGAGCTTAAGCTAAAACAATTAAGAGCTAATGGAGATTTGGCGACATTTTCTTTGTTTCGACAACTTCTTCCATGAATTAAGATAACCCTCAAACATCCGTAAGAATACTCATGATAACATAATCAATAGGTTCCTTAAGTTAAACATTGTTTGCTTCTTAAATCCACCTTCAAGATCATCCATAACCGTACCTATATTACAACATCATATTCATTCTCATAAAATACCCCTTTAATATCATTCGTACCATTCACCACAAGTTTGTAATAATAACATGTCAAGAACTATTATTTAAGTTAAGTCATTAATCAAGAGTATCACTATTTCCATATTTGTACTCCATATTCTCCTCCCTTCTATAATCCAAGTCTTTTAACCTCTCAATACTCTTAATAACATGAATTGAACATAAAGCTTACCTTTGATTATGTAGGAATGGACTTTGAATGGAATTACTTCACTTGGAAAAAACCCTACTTCAACACCAAAGGGATTCTTGGTTTCCACAAACCCTAGAGAGTATCCTTGCACTTGATTCCATAATTTCTTGGTGTTTAATCCTTGATTTCCCATGGATACATGATGATATGATGAGAGAGTTTTTCTAGAACTTTCACGACATAGAGAGAGACTCAAATCTGAAAATTTGGAGCTCAACTCATCTATTTATAGCTGAAACTGGAAAGTTCCTGAGAAGCGGTTCGACGAGCAAGTCGACTGTCACATCGACGTATCGACGGTTCGTCGACATGATCCGTCGACCTTCTTATGAGGACCAAAAGTTGCATGGTCCTATTGACGGCGGGGATCGACAGCCCGTTGATGTGTTGACGGTCCGTCGACGTATCCCGTCGATCTGTTTTTACAGATCTGAATTCTCAAAACATAGCGACAGTGCATATTGATGGCCCATCGACGGTCCGTCGATAATTTCTGGTGTCGATAGACTTTCTTGAATCTGCTCAGCCTGCGTCAGTTCAATCCGTTCAACTTCTAACCCCGTAAACTACCGGGAATACCTGCTGGTACAATGTGTTCGATATTCTCTACCTTAACTTCCTCCATCATGCTTTCTTCTCTTTTTCCCCAAATGTCTTTGGAATCTTAAATAGAATCATTAAGTATGCCTTCTTACTAGTGGGGAGATCATATACATCTTAACCTACGTTAGCCTATTCACCGCGCAACGGCATCAAGTTTTTCAAGGTGTAACACTCTCTCCCCCCGCCCCCAAGGACATTTGTCCTCGAATGTTAAGTTCTCGGGGATTCTACAGTAATTTCACCAGAGTTTCCCTTGTAATATGGCACTACCTTCCTGTCACAACACCCAAAATAATATTGCCTCCCAGGGCTACAACACAATGGTAAGAAAATATGGCCACACTCAACCAAAAGCATTAAAAAGAAGCATTACATAACTTGCGATAATGGCATTTCATCTTGAACCTCTTTCGGGGGTAGAAATAGTTGTGTATATTTGGACTTCATGTTTTCTTTTGCTTCCCAAGTCATTTCCTCTCGGTTATTGTTTCTCCACCAAACCATGACCGAGGCTACCTCTTTATTTCTAAGCTTCCGTACTTGCCGATCTAATATGGCTATAGGTACCTCTTCATAAGCCAACTTCTCTGTAACTTGAATATCATTCACTGGCACGATTCTAGCTGGATCTCCAACACATTTGGAGAAGCATTGACACATGAAAGATTGGGTGGACTGATTCAAGCTCTGGAGGTAAATCCAGTTCATAAGCTACTTGGCCCACCTTATGTACAATCTTATAAGGTCCGACATATCGAGGACTCAATTTTCCCTTCTTGCCAAATCTCATCACGCCCTTGATCGGTGATACCTTCAGGAATACCCAATCATCAACTTGGAATTCCAAGTCTCGCCGATGGTTGTCTGCATAAGATTTCTGGCAACTTTGGGCTGTCAACAATTAATCTCGAATAACCTTGATATTTTTCACCGCTTGTTGGATCAACTCAGGACCTATTAGTTATACCTCTCCTACTTCAAACCACCCAATTGGCGACCTACACTTCCTTCCATACAGAGCTTCAGATGGAGCCATCTGGATGCTGGAATGATAACTGCTATTATAGGCGAATTCAATTAGTGGCAAATGATCCTCCCAATTGCCTCCAAAATCCAGGTCACTTGCCCGCAACATATCCTCTAAGGTCTGAATAGTGCGTTCGGCTTGTCCATCAGTTTGTGGATGAAATGTTGTGCTGAGCCTCACTTGAGTTCCCAAACCTTCTTGAAAGGACTTCCAGAATTTAGTAGTAAATTGCACTCCTCTATCTGTGATAATAGATACTGGGATATCATGAAGTCGCACTATCTCCTTAAGATACAACCTTGCATAATCTTCTGCTGAGTACGTAGTCCTGACCGAAAGAAAATGGGCTAATTTCATGAGTCTATCAACTACCACCCATATGGAGTCATACTTGTGCCGGGAACGAGGTAAGCCTACAATGCAATCCATGTTAATCACTTTCCATTTCCAAGTTAGAATTTCCATCGGTTGCAACAAGCCTCCTGGCTTCTGATGTACAGTCTTCACTTGCGGGCAATTTGGACATTGAGCTACAAATTCTGCTATGTCCTTCTTCATTCTATCCCACCAATATTTTAGCTTAAGAATGTGATACATCTTTGTCGCCCCTAGGTGAATAGAATACCAAGAATAATGAGCTTCTTCCAAGATCTGACGACGTAGCCCTGCTACATCTGGCACACATAGCCTGTCTCGATACCTGAGAACTCCATCCGTAGAAACTCTAAATGGCGACTTCTCTTTCTCAGGAAATGTATCTCTATAGTGACTCAACTGGGGGTCTTCATATTGGCGTCTTCATACTTTCGTGTCTAAAGAGGAAATAGCTGAATTATGAATATCGATGTCACGACCCAAACCGATGAGCCGCAACAAGTACCCGACCATTCCTGGTCAAGCACTCCTATGCCTATATTTACTCCTCACTGACTATCCTTGGCCCATACATAGTTTGTAACTGAGCTATACATAGTTTGTAACTGAGCTATACTGTCTCCCGAACAATCAACATAAGAGACACTGTGCCGGGAACTCACGGCCAACACATACATATAGACATAGCACTGAGAGTAACAGCGTGAGCCGATTTGGCCGCCACACATTTATACTGTACAACAAAATACACGCCGACGAGGCTGCATAATATCACCAAGACATATCACTGTCTACAGACCTCTCTGGAGTGCAAACTGTAGAAATGACAGGATAAGGCCCTGCCGTACCCATATATGTACGTAACCGAATACCATACCAAAAGGATCGAATCTCGAGGATCAATGGAGCGTACCAAGCGCCGCCGAGGAGGTCCTACTACCGTGAATCGTCCGACCGGCTACCCTCCGATCTGCGTGGCATGAACGCGCGTCCACAAGAAGGGACGTCGCATTTGAGTAATGTACCGAGTATGTAAGGCATGAATAGTAATATAGTAAGGGATGTAAAGTATGAACAATAACAGAATGGAAATATAGAGCATGTCGTGAGATAAAAGAATAACCTGTACATGAGAGTGCCTCTTAGGGCGAATGCCATGCATGCTAGCTTTCTTTTGAAAAACATTTCTTGTTTATATATACAAAAAATATACCGAGGAACGTCAGCCTGATCCATTTAACCACATGTGTCCGCGTCCGGGCATCCCGCGTCCGGGATGATAAGTTACACCAACTGATCAGGTAGTCATGCGTCTATAGCGCCACTCCCTTTTTCCCCATATTCCCCATATACATATACATATATCATATACATATGTCATATAAGAAGCATGTAGGAGAGCCCAAGGAAAGTTATGTCTCTATCAGAGTGACGTAAGGTCGGTAACCTCCGATTATATTATGGAATAATCATGGTCGCTTTGTGTCAACTTGAAGGAACAATTATTATAAGGTGAGACTATCAATGAAGAATAACATCAAAATAAAACATAGAACAGGATCATCAATCTCATAAGGCATCAGTTCATATACTTTGGAGTCTTTAAAGATAGTCATCATCTATGAATAAAATTGAGAAATCAGGAAATAGCTCAATATTCTTGTATCGTCATTGAAATCGTAAAATTGGAACCTTTAAACCTGGAATCATCATCATCGTAGGAAAATATTCTCATCTTTGACTTCATCATTATGATTGTGAAAACAGGTTCATCGTTGTTATCATAAGAGCTCACGGAGCCATAAATCTCTGATTTAGAAAATACGAACATTTTGGAAAACATTTATGAATTATTAGGAAAGGAATTTTGCCTTAGAGTCATAAACATCTAACTTTTGAAAACAAGGAAGATGTGGAAACATTTATGAAGCTATAACATCGGAATCATGCCTTTGAAAGAAAGGGACGAGCCTCAACATACCTTTTTGTCACCTTAACTTTAACTATTCAACGCTTGGCCTCCTAGGCTCGTTGTTATATCTCGTATTTTGTAAATTGGGATAATCCAGGTTAACCATGATAAATTAGAGACAAGACTATTCCGGGATACGAAGTCGAGACTTTTGACCTTCGATTTTGTTTTAAGACAAAAGTTGTTCATGAATTTGTGGGCATGGAACATTTAGGAAAATTTGGTGCTAAAAGTGAATTAGTGGAAAGTTGGCAAATCATGAATTATTGGCCATTTGGCCGTGTGGCTTTGGATGGTCCCCACACATTTTGTGGCCAAATTTAATTGGTCCAACCCATGTGTGGGCCATGGACACTTGTGTAATTCATATATGAGCACAAAAGATGACTAATAAGTCATCTTTTTACCATTACACACTTAGAAAAAAAATCAAGAACTTGGAGAAGAACAACACCAACCATTTGGCCAAGACTCCAAAATTCAAGACCAAGAATTAGCCATCACAAAATTATTTCTTCCTAGCAAACCCATTAATTGAAGGGTCCTTGTTAACGTGGAGTTGTTGTTTGGATCATCAAACCATTCGTTTTCATCCTTGCTAACCCTAGCCAAGTTGGGAAGTTGAGAAGAAATGTAAGATTTAATCTTGTTTTTATGTGTTATGAATGATGTGGGCATGTTGTAGTATGTCAAAATGGATGAAACTTATGAAATATGTCCTAGGGAAGTTGAGCCGTGTATGGCTTGTAGCCGTGTGGATGTGTGTGTTGTGTTGAAGTGGTGAATTAACTCTAGTTGTCATGTTTGGTTGTTGTAGTGTGAAGAAATGGATGAGAATCATCAATATCTGTATGTATGGTGGTGGCCGAATATGGGTCATGTTGTGTGACAAGGAATGAATTAATGTTACTTAGTGTTTTAGTTGTTGTCGTTATGAATTCTATGTTGACGATAAGAGTTTAATGACTCAAGTTGACGTTGTAATTGTTATGGGCTGATTTGGAGGTTAATGTGCACTTAATGTAATTTCTATGTTTATGAGAATGACATTGTTAGAGTGTGGATTGTTGGTGCAAATCATGATTCGGAAGTGAGGAATGTGTTATGGTTGTGGTTCTCGAGTTTGGGACAGGTTCGGGTTGATTGGAGTGTTGTTTGGGATGTTTGAAATATTGTGTGAATTGTTTAAAATGTCCTAGAATATTGTTGGTATGGGTTCGGGCTAGTATTTGAATGTATGAGCGTTGATGTTGGTTTGAATGTAAGCCGTTGGATTGAATATAATGAATGTTGTTGAATTATGTGGAAAGAGTATTTAATGTTAGAATGCGTTTTGAATTGATTATTGACGTTGCTAGTTTGGTTGTTGGTGTTGTTGTTGATGAATTTGGCCGAGTTGAATTCTCGGGGTTGTTGTATTTACAGGGGAAATGCTGCCCAAATTTCCGTAGAATTATGTGCTAGTTTGGAAATGAACTCCTAAATGCCTATAGTTAACATTGGTATTTATTGATGTTATGTAGATATTGGGGAGTCCGAGACATAGGTTTTATTGGGATTAGCTTTGAGAGCGAACGAGGTATGTAAAGCTTACCTTTCCTTCTTTTGGCATGTCTTAGGTATGATTAAGCCATGATAAGTTACGAGTCTCGGGGCAATTCTTAGTAAAAGATTCTGTAACTACGAACGACCGTAACTTTCACATATGATCTCGGATTTCTATGAAACGTTCGTAAAAGTTTCCATAACGTATAATGACCATGTCGTTCATAGGCGGGCCCGGATCGGGTTGACGCTCATCCGTGGGTCCCGCGAGTTTCCTTTGTATAGTTCTAACGATCTTTGAAAGAATTTAGTATGCCTATCACCCCGACCCCCGAGTATGGTTGCTTACTTATCTGTTAAGTCTGAGATGAGGATTTTTATGAATATGATTTTGATACGTGACTATGATTTCTAAAGCTCTATTTGATATGTTCCCGAGTGACATTCGGAGGAAATCTGATTTGACTGTTGTCTTGGTTTCGAAATGATAGTTCGCTTTGATTATTCTATTGGGTCTGTAATAATGATTTTTATGCATATGGTTACTCATGATTCTGCTCGTGCATTTTGTTATATCTTTCGTCGAGTCCCGGGCCGGTTATGTTATCGTGCGCACTATGTGATATTCGGGAGTATGATGTGTCCGGTTCGCCGAGCCCCTCTGCTGCCCATGGCCGGGTACCGTGTATATTTGGTGTTATGATGTGTCCGGTTCGCCGAGCCCCTCCTTTATAGGGCCGAGTACCGTGTATATGTGATATGTCGGGTTTCGGAGATATGAAATCTTCTGGAGTATGATGTGTTATGGCGCCATTGACGGGCGGGCGACCATATTATCTGAGCCCCATGCATGATTTGTATTTTGAAAATAAACATTTCGGTATTTTGGATATTGCACTTATTTTACGTATACATTTCGATTATGACTCGGCTTTGTTTTATCGTATCTTCTCGCTTTGCATACGGTACATATTCCGTGCGACCCCTTTTCTTACGGGGCCGCGTTTCATGCCGCGGTACGGATGTACGGTTCGTGATCCGCCGCCTAGGACACCTATTCGCCGTTTGGAGTGCTCCCTTTATTCCGAAGCCCACATTTTGGTATATATTCTTCCGTTGCATATGTATTTGTTTGTTCAGGGGTACGGCGGGGCCCTGTCCCGTCATATGATTCTATTGTTCTGTTTAGAGGTCTGTAGACGTGTTTGTGGGTTGTGCCTATTTCTGTACGTGTGTGTGTTCGTATGTTACATGTTCTGGGCGATCCCATTCGCCGTGGCAGCCTTGTCGGCTTGCATTTGTATATTTTGGGCCGTTGCGCCATATGATAGCCTTGCCGGCTTCTGTGATATATATATATGTTTGTGTTGAGACAGTTTGAGACAATATCTGATATTTGTATATGGATAAGTCATCTGTATGTGATTCGGATTAATAAATGTGTTTGGGTGCCCAGCTCGGGCACTAGTCACGGCCTACGGGGTTAGGTCGTGACAAAAGTGGTATCGCAGCCGTCATTCCTCGGAATGTCTACGTAATCGTGTCTAGTGCAGTCTTGTTTATCGGTGTGTTGTGCACCACATCTATAAACGGGAGGCTACGGGGACATTTAGGTGTTATCCTTCGATCTTAGATCGTGCGATAAGCCGTGTTATCGGGATGACTCCTCCCTAACGAATTATTATGTTTTCGGCGATGCCTTCGATAAAGGCGGCCTGCCCGGTGGGCAAGTCTACGTTGTCGGGGAGACCAGCTGGCCCTGGAGAGTTACCGGGGCCGGTGGCCGAGCTCGGTGTTCGTATTGTGCCCCCGACGGCCATTTCGGCCACACCCCGGATCGAGGGGCTTGGACGGTGGCGCGCCCGCAGTCGTGGGGCGGCTCCGCCCGCCCTCCCGAGGTTCCCTAGCACCCGAGCCTCCGGTCCCTCGGCCCGGGGGCGGAGGGCGGGGCATGCGGGACGCAGCCTCACTATTGGGACCGGATTGATGGCGGGCCTGTGTTCAAGCGAGGATCGGGATGTGATCGTGCGGACATGTATGATAGTCGGAAGGCCCGTGATTTCCCGACTTGTGGTCCTCGACGTTTTGGTCAAAGCCCGCGAGGACTGAGTGAGTTTATCGAGACGCCGGCAGTACATTACGGTTGATTAAGGCGACCGAGATCGATGCTCGTCGAGTTTGCGTCCATACCGATTCGCGGATGTAGCCGCAAGGTGGTATGAGTCCCGGTATTGTCCGAGTGGCGAGGGTGCTCCTCCACGGCGGGTGGGGGCGAGTTTGCGAGGCCTTTCTTGGCCATTTTCTGCCTCCGCAGCTACGACGAGCCGGGTAGACGGCATTCCTGTGCTGTTAAGACGAGAGGGCGAGAGCGTCCGGGGAGTACGGTTTGGAGTTTGATTCACCGGCTAGATAATGTACGCTTATGTAGCCGATACGACGGATCGGATGCACCGATATGTGATGGGACTAGATTGCTATTTGGTCGATAGTTGTTTGGTGATGGCGGCCCGGCCCGTGGCGGATATTGCCCGTGCACAAGCACACGCTCCCGTGTACGAGGACGTCTGGCGGTCGGCCCGATAGAGATTATGATAGGGGCCAGCCAAGAGGGCTAGATCCGTCATCGGGTATTCTTGAGAGTTTCGAGGGAGCGACCTCTCACACAGAGTAGATATCCTCCCCGGCCCGGCCGGCAGCACACACCCTCGCGCCTGCCGGGCAGAGAGGTGGATAGTGCCGGGTATGCGTAGAGCAGTCGAGCTTCGGGGGCCTCGGGTTCACGGATGGGTAAGTTCCCCGGTGATTGAGGACACCCCTACCTCGATGTCCAAACTGTAGGAGACATCACCCCGGGGAGTGTTATCGTGCCATGGGTGCTTGTTTTACTTGTGGCAGCCAGGGTCATCTTATGAGAGATTGTCCCTTGAGGGCGGCCGGTTCGGTGGCGCGCCCCCACCGGGTCACCGGTTCATCTTCATCCTCGGTAGCTATGCGCACCCCACGGGCGAGGTATGCCGGCACCGCAGGCCGCGGTAGAGGTCGTGGCGGAGTTCCGGCCTAGCGGTCCTTCAAACCGCATTTATGCTTTGGCCACCGGACAGGCCGTGAGGCGTCGCTACTCAATATTGTTACGAGGTGTATATTACCGGGTCTTCTCGAGATGTATATGCACCGATAGATCCCGCTCTACTTTATCATATATTTCACCCCTTGTTGCTAATAAAATTGGGATAGAATCTGAACCGATAGAGTCTTGAGGTGCGCCTACACCGGTAGGGATTCCGTTATAGCTGTGCAAAGTGTTTATAGAGATTGTTCGGTAATTATCTCGTGGTCGCCGCACTAAGGAAGATCCGGCAGAGTTGGATATGTACAGTTCGATGTTATTATGGGTATGGATTGCTAGCTTCTTATTATGCTAATGTTGATTATCAAAAGAAGGTAGTCCGTTTCCAATTTCCAGGAGACCAGTTATAGAGTGGACAGGTAATACAGCGTCGCCGAGGGGTAAGTTTATTTCATACCTTAAGGCAAGAAAAATGATCAGAAAGGGCTATATTTATCATCTGGTTCGTGTACATGATTCGGAGCGCAGGCACCGACTACTTCGCCGTCCCGGTGGTTAATGAATTTCCGGATGTATTCCCGCATGAGCTTCCTGTGTTCCCCCCCCCTAGCGAGAGAGATGTAGATTCAAGATTGATGTGTCGCGTGATACCACCCTATATCTATTCCTCCGTACGTAATGGCACCTGCAAAATTGAACAATTGAAGGAGCAAACTCGAGGGATTTATTAGAGAACGGCTTTATTAGGCCCGCACATCACCCCGGGGAGCGCCAAGATTGTTTGTGAGAAAGAAGGACGGGTCGGCCGCGGATGTACATTGACTAAAAGTACCGAATAAGGTAACCATCAAGAATAAATACCCCCTCCCTAGGATTTATGACTTGTTTGATCGAGCTTGCAGTGTCGCATTTCTCGAAGATAGACCCGCGGTCGGCTATCACAAAAAGGGTACGAGAGGTCGATATTCTAAGACAAAGATTCAGACCCGATATAAGCATTATGAATTCGAGTGATGTCTTTGGGCTGACTAATGCTCCCCGTATTTATGGACCCGATGAATCGGGTATTCAGACCGTTCTTAGATATGTTCGTGATTGTATTTATCGATGATATTCTGGTCTATTCTCGGTCAGAAGAAGAGCACGCAGATGGGTATGGGTATGTTATTTATTGTGATGCTTCTGGTGTTGGATTGGGATGTGTATTGATGCGCAAAGACGGCAGTAGTTATAGCTTATGCTTCCAAGCACTCGTAAACAAAAGAAATTATCCTACACACGATTTGGAGCTGGCCGCCGAGATCATGCTTTGAAGATATGGAGACACTATTTATATGGCATTCATGTTGATGGGTTATGCATCACAAGAGCCTCAAAGATATCTTTGGCAGATGAGCTGAACGGCGCAGAGGAGGTGGTTAGAGTTGCTGAAAGACTATGACGTCGATATCTTATATCACCCCGGGAAAGCTAATGTTGTAGCAGATGCACTTAGCCGTAAGTCTATGGGCGGTCTAGCGGACGTGCCATCAGAAAAGAAAGAAATGGTGCGTGAGATTCATCAGCTAGCTAGTCTTGGAGTCCGCTTTTGGTCGATTCGGGGAGATATTGGGGTTTCGTTCGAGGAATTCTCGAATTCTCTATTACGAGAGATTACAAAGACCAGTATGAGGATCCTGTTCTGGCACAGTATAGAGATACAGCCCTGGCAAAGGAAAAGACCCCGTTTGAGATTACACCTGATGGAGTACTATTTTGTTCGTAAAAGATTCTGTAACTACGAACGACCGTAACTTTCACATATGGTCTCGGATTGCTATGAAACGTTCGTAGAAGTTTCCATAACGTATAATGACCATGTCGTTCATAGGCGGGCCCGGATCGGGTTGACGCTCATCCGTGGTCCGGCGACTTTCCTTTGTATAGTCTCACGATCTTTGAAAGAATTTAGTATTGGCTATCACCCCGACCCCCCGAGTATGGTTACTTACTTATCCGTTAAGTTCGAGATAGGATTTTTATGAATATGATTTTGATACGTGACTATGATTTCTAAAGCTCTATTTGATATGTTCCCGAGTGACATTCGGAGGAAATCGATTTAACGTTGTTATCTGGTTTCGAAATGATAGTTCGCTTTTATTATTCTATTGGGTCTGTAATAATGATTTTTATGCATATGGTTACTCATGATTCTGCTTGTGCATTCTGTTATATCTTTCGCCGAATTCCGGGCCGGTTATGTTATCGTGCGCACTATGTGATATTCGGGAGTTTGATGTGTCCGGTTCGCCGAGCCCCTCTGCTATAGGGCCGGGTACCGTGTATATTTGGTGTTATTGTCACACCCTAACCTTATTAGGGTGTGATGGGCACCCGACCCTTACTTAGGGCCGAGCGAACCCTCAGACTCTTACCGCATACAAAATCACGCCAAACTTTTTAAATCAAATAAGATAAAATACATAGCAAGATTTTCAGCAATCTCTTTTTCGTAGCCTTTAAATCGAACAAATTTATAAATTATAT
>NC_081347.1:35605930-35614768 GCF_029784015.1 Lycium ferocissimum | reverse complement strand
CGTCCATATGGCCCACTCGGTAGCACGAATAGAATACATGATAAGAGGTGCCGGTAGAATACTACCGAGCATCCATCACGGCCTCTGGTGGGGTCGTGACACTGGTGCCACTAAGATGTATCGTGACTTGAGGCAACATTACTGGTGGACTCGGATGAAGCGTGATATAGTAGAGTTCATTGCTTAGTATCTGAATTGACAACAGGTGAAGTATGAACATCAGAAACCTGGGGGTATATTGCAGAGGATGCCCATTCCTAAGTGAAAGTGGAAAAGAATAGCCATGGATTTTGTGGTAGGTCTTCCAAAGATGCTAGGGAAGTTTGATTCTCTCTGGGTTATTGTTGATAGATTGACTAAGTCTGCCTACTTTATTCCGGTGAAGATAACTTATGATGCGAAAAAATTGGCTAAGGTCTACATTCGTGAGGTGCTTAGACTCTATGGGGTTCCCATCTCCATCGTGTCTGATAGGGGCACCACATTCACATCCAGGTTTTGAGAGTGTTTGCACGAGGAGTTGGGTACGAAATTGGACCTTTGCATAACCTTCCACCCTCAGACTGACGGGTAGTCTGAGCGGACTATTCAGGTTCTTGAAGATATGCTTCATACGTGTGTGATAGATTTCGGTGGGCATTGGGATCAGTTCTTGCCTTAGCCGAATTTGCCTACAATAATAGCTATCACTCGAGTATTGATATGGCCACATTTGAGACGTTGTATTGAAGGAGGTATAGGTCTCCTATTGGATGGTTTGATGCGTTCGAGGTGAGGCCGTGGGGTACCGATCTTCTGAGAGAGTCCCTAAAGAAGGTGAAGGTGATTCAAGTCAAGCTTCTGCCAGCGTAGAGTAGGTAGAAAGAGTATGCGTACCGCAAGATTCGATAGCTTGAGTTTGAGGAAGGAGAGCAAGTTTTGTTAAAGGTCTCACCCAAAAAGGGTGTGATGAGGTTTGGGAAGAAGCGCAAGCTTAGCCTGAGGTACATTGGTCCGTTTGATATTCTCAAATGTGTGGAAGAAGTGGCTTACAAGTTGGCTTTACCTCTGGGTCTATCAGGCGTTCTTCCGGTGTTTTATGCGTCGATATTGAAGAGGTACCATGGTGATGGTTACTACATAATCCATTGAGATTCGATTTTGTTAGATGAGAATTTGTCGTATGAGGAACAACCCGTTGCTATCTTAGACAGGGATGTTCGCAAGTTGAGGTCCAAGGAAATCGCTTCTGTGAAAGTTCAGTAGAAGAATCCCAGTGGAAGAAGCTACTTGGGAAACAGAATCTGATATGCGTAGCAACGACCCTCAGCACGACCCTCAGCTTCTCGCCGAGTCAGGTAACTCCTCCCTAGATTTCTCACCCTTTCCCGTTCAGGGACGAACGGTGTTTTAACTGGTATCTGGTGTAACGACCCTTCCGGTTGTTATGGGCAGTTAGAACTCCGTTGGGAATTCCGAGGCCACGGTTTGATTCGTAGGGCTTCTTTTTGTATATGTGCATGTTTGTATTGTGTTTTTGAGGCCTTGGATGAAATGTGGGGTGGTAGGGGGAAAACTGGACAAAATCGAGCTCACTGCCCAAAATGTACTGTTGTGGCGGTGGAAGTACCCTTTGCGGCGGTACTTGGACCGCTGCCAACGGCCATCCATTTTCTTTGGTGGCAGCTGTGGCGGGCAGGGTACCGCTATGGCAGCACCGCTATAGCGGTGGGTGGGCGGCCATAGCGGTCAGTAAGATCTCGTGGGGGCCACTATAGCGGTCACTTGATAGCTATTGCGGTACCGCTGCAATAGCGTGATGACCGCTGTACTGGTCGACGTAAAACAGTAGCCCGAATGGTATATACTCAGTTTTATTTTCTGTTTTCACAAAACGCTAACGCACTTCCCAACAAGCACTAGGGTGAATTTTCAAGCTAGGGAAAGATACTTTGAGAGGTAAGTTCCCTTGATTTCCATTCTATCATTCCATTCTCCTTCATTATTGTAATCCTCTTCATGGGTCTTTAATGATGAAATTGAAATAGAAACCCTAGAATGTTAATAAAACTTCTAAACTTGATGGGTTATAGTTATTATCGCTTAGTTATCATCTAAATGCATTGGTTAGTTGCTCTTGATCATAAATTGAACATTTAGAGACTTAAACTAAGTGATTAGAGACCTAGGGTCCTATAAAAATGGTATCTTTACCACAAACACTGTTTGTAATGGGAATGTTGACAGAAAATTGTTATAAATTGATGATTAATGATTACTAAGGGCTTTGATAGGTTGTTTATCACCTAGAAAATTATCTACCCCTTGGAATAGGGTAAGGGAAGGGTATTCTTGCTTTGTACTTGTGATTGAGTATTGTGACTCATTGAGCCTTCTATTTTTAGACTTTGAGCTTCTGAGGCTTTGAGGAAAGGAAAGGCTGTAGCAAAGTGACTTGCATTGCTCCTGCTCTACTTTGAGGTAGGTTACGGTCTACTTGAGTTAGACTTTGGTTAGTTGATTGTATGTTTTGTGAATTCTGTAGGAGAAAGCATGTCTAGTTTCATGCATGATATTGTGGAGCTAAATTACTATGTGAATGCGATTGAGTGGTTGTGTAGGCATCGTGCCATTATTCCTGTGTGATTGAATCTGTAGTGGACGTATTGTGATAGGAAGCTAATATAATTTTCTCATTGGTATTGTGACATAAAATGATGAGTTGAATATTGATATTGAGAGGTAAGAAACACTATTCTGTAAGCAGTATGGAAGGGCACATATGTGACCTAGATTATGGGCTCGTGGTCCGAGGAGAGTTCCGAAAATGAGAGGTACATTTATATATACCGTGTCCGAGGTTCGTTCTGGAGCGAAGGTTTATACTCAGGCCCGAGGAGTATTCCGGAACGAGTGGTATATGAAAACCATGGGTCCTCTGCAGGTCATGACTACTGAACAGTGACATCAGATAGCATGTGTGTACAACGATTGAGGTTATTGTGGTAAATTTACTTCCGTTGTGGCTTACGTGATTGTGATGCTTGACATCTTGGTGATATGATTTTGATTGTCCTTAGTTGACTTTATGTGATTTATTGATATTCATGTCTTTTGACTGGCATGTTTTATTCTATTGATTTTATGAAATATGGACGATACTAATCTTAGTCGGCCTATGATATCTACCAGTATATAGTGTTTGTACTGATACTACCTTGCTGCATTCTTTTGAGTGCAGATTGTGATACAGAGACTGCTACTCATCCTCACATCTAGCGTGGAGGGCATTTGCTAACAGATTCTAGGGTAAGCTTCTTCCCATGCCAGGCCGCCCGAAGATCATCTTGCTATGATGTCTTTTCGTACTCTGGAAGTTATGGTTATTCATTTGTTAGGCTTCAGTTCGTAGACATGTTTTAGATTAGAGTCCTGTACGATGACTTTCAGATTTTGGGGATTTGTAATAGTTAGAACTTCCGCACTTATTTCAGTACTTTATGGCATGACATATTTTTTTTATTGATGCGTGAATGAGTATAATCATTTGACTTGGCTAATATAAAATCGGATATGAATGAATATATGTTTAGTGTATTGGTTCGCCCACTAGGATTTAGTTGGGTGCCAGTCATGGCGGGTTGGGTCATGACATTAAATTTAGCGAAAGTCTCAAAAAATACGTAAATTAATTTTTAAATTATTCGCAATAGAAAGAAGTTATTTTGCCAAATGAAATGGTAAAATATTATCTAAACAATTTTACAAAATCATTTTGACTTGTAGAAAAATACATATTTCACTTCGTTTGATATCCAAGGATTCTAGATAATTAAAAAAAATCATGGGAGGTCAAAAATTAGGTGTCAATATCGTGATATGGTACGAGATGTGTCATCCTGATTGGGACGCGTGACCAGGTTCAGTTTCCAGCTATGGCTTGAGGATTCAGTTGTGTGGGATTGTGGTTAAGACTCGTTTATTATGGGGGTTTTTCTTTAGGAATTGAAGAGATAGTACGACCGCGTCATCTCTATGTTTTCAGTGTTGGGTTGCTCGGAAGTCACAGAAGTGCATTTATGGCTTAACAAGAATGAATGTGCGAGGTATGATTGGTTTGGTAAAAGTTTCAACATCGTCAAGCGTTATGATTGTTTGCGTGCCACGAGTGTACCAATGGCAGGTCAATGATTCAGCAGTGGCAATGTATTGGATGTCGCTATGCTGGGTGTCACGACCCAAATTGGAAGGCCATGACGGGCATTTAATCGTACTAATCAAGTACCACCTGACATACATCTGACATGAATATGAACATAGGTGGGCTGATACGGCCATCATGTGATTCACAATACTCATCTGTATTAAAATACTAAACATGCTATATGAGCTGGTAAGGTTATCATAACCAACTGTGATGACAAATGAAATTTCAAGTATAGACACTATCTGACTGTACATAACTGTCTACAATCCTTTACTGGAAACATAACATAACGTCGCCGGGACAGGGCCCCGCCATACCCATAAATATATGCGTGTACATATCTCTATATATATAAGACCATGCTGACCCCTAGCATCTCCGAGACAAATAGAGTGCCTCAACTTCATCCGCTGAGCTGACATCCTAATAAATGGAAAACTAACCTGTATCTGCAGACATGTGGGCATGAAACGCGGCCCCCCCCCTGTTGACAATAGGGGAGTCAGTATGGATAATGTACTGAGTATGTAAGGCATAAGAGTAACATATACATAAGATTCATAAAAGAAATCTGAAACTCAAAGGCCAAACCGACTAACTGAATACATCTGTATGTCTGAACAGCTGAAAATATTTGTATAACTCTGTATAACTGAAAATGCCTCTAAGGGAGTATGATATGCATGCTCTCTCTAAAAATCATGTATATATATGTAGGTCATAGTGCTGAGGAACGTTCAGCCCGATCAATATCTCATATCCCTTCGGCCTCTCTGCGGCCATCATCATCATCACTGTGCACCAGCTGATCAGGTGGTAATGCGTATATAATGCCTATCCCTTTCCCCATACCCCATATACATATAATATGCATGTATATAACGCCTTCTGGTCATGGGTCAATGTGCATATGTATAAAT
Organism: Lycium ferocissimum; assembly: GCF_029784015.1. Taxonomy (NCBI): domain Eukaryota; kingdom Viridiplantae; phylum Streptophyta; class Magnoliopsida; order Solanales; family Solanaceae; genus Lycium; species Lycium ferocissimum. Next base: position 35,609,662 of record NC_081347.1, on the reverse strand, counting down.
GAATGCAATGCATAAGTAAAATAAGTAAATGGAACTCTCAGAGTGACATAAGGTCGTACTACCTCCGAGAGACATCTTTTGAACTAATATCATCAAATATATGTAATCTCAAGACCTAAGAACAAAAGGAGAAATCATAAAAAGGGTTATAGGATCATCAAAGACTGAGGTACTCCTAGTGCTTCTAAGAGTAGAGTAATATGGAAGCTCGTTTACACGTTTGTTCGTTCATATCATAAGATCATGCCAAAATGAAAGAAAGGATAGCCTTAACATACCTTTGCATCTCCTTACTCACTTAACGTCTATCTTCATGAGTTCACAAATCTACATTCAAGAACATATACCACATAATTAGGTTAAGGGCAAACTCATAATCCAAGTTTAAACTAGTTCTTAAGTTAACGGAATTAGGGCAGCATTTCCCCTCTAATTTCCATCCCAACCCAACTCCAAATCAAGCCCAAACATCAATACCAATATCAACAACAACATAATCAAGAACTAAAAGTCAAAGCATAAGTAAATCCATCCCAAAACTTCCTTCAAATCAGACCCCAAGCCAATAACACAAACATGCCAACATGTAACTTTTATATCACAATTTCCCTAACTTAAAATTACTAAAATCCTTCAAGAATCATTTACTATCAAAGCTTAGATGTAAAACATACCTTATATAGTCAAAGCCTCAACCACAACACTTTGCTTTAAGGTCACAAGACCACCAACCCAATAGAAACACAAACTACTGTGATGTTCTAAGTAGTCTAGGGTTTTACCGGCTCAAATCTTACTTGGATGATCGAGGGAATTAGGAAAAGGGTTGATAGGGGTATTAGGACATTTAGGGTCTATTGGTGTGTGAAATAATGAAGGGTAAAACGAAATGGATCAATGTATAACATTCCAGAAAATTCTCCACCGCCTCACTGTTGACGGACCGTCGATCTTCGATGGTTCATAACTCCCACCTCCGATGTGCAAATGCAGCTCTACCAATTGCATTGGAAAGTAGACTCACTGAACTTATGAATGCATATGTTATGAGTTCTGTAACTCCTCATATTCTAGGAGATATTCCTCTATAAATTTGACCCAAAATTTCTGTCCGGAATTTTGCCATATTTTCCCAAAGTTTCAACAAACTTGATTTCTTTGATTTTCTTAACATCCAACCTTCCCGAAACTTTTTAAGCATGATACCAAGATCTCATGATAAAGAATGAGCATGTATAATTCCTTATGACCTTGAGGATAACCTTGCCTTTTAAATCTTTGTCAACTAACTCACGACGAAACTTTACCTATAAAAGTACGGGGGTGTAACATCCTCTCCCCCTTAGGAACATTCATCCTCGAATGTTAAAATAGCCTTGCATTCTCAACACTTCCTCAAGCGTTCTCTTATTGAACTCATGCACTGCACATGCCTTCCTCTCAAACAGGTCATGTCTAATCGTATCATTCTCCTTCACTTGACATATTTTCATTGCTTCTCTTCTCATTTTCCTTTCACACGTACTCTTATCATTTCCTCAACTTATTTCTGCTCACACCTTGCATTGAACTTACTAATAACACACGCCTTCTTATCTTATTCTGAGGCTGCAAATGAGATACCAAACGGTCCTTATTTTTTATTTATAGCTGAACCTTTTAATACCTAGAAGCCGTAAGTCGAAGAATGTACTTGAGTATTTAAAAGTCCATTTTATCACTCCTTTTTTTATCCTTATCACGAGCCTTGAAACTCTTTTCTTTTATATTTCCAAGTTACCATTGCCTTCACTTTGCGTTACGTCTCTAGAATTTTCCTTTTGGTTTGTCCTTCGTGTAATATGACCCGTTGGTTTGAATGCTTTATTGGAGATACCATATTATCCCATTGTTTACTAAATCATCATTAGATGTCAGTAGCCCTCCTCAAATTTTATACTCTTGACAACTTAGAGTTGTTACTTTTATGCTCGACATGCTTCCATATTCTTCTCACTTCTGTCTCTACGGTGATAGGATCGTTCTATATCCTTTACTTGACATTGTCGCTTCCGATTATATATCTTGTCTTTCCTTTACTATTTACCTCGTTCTATTCTTTCTTCGCTCATTTCTTAAGTTAAATATCATTTTTGTGCCCTGCAATTCCCTTAAAAATGTTCCTTCTATTGTCCATCAATTCCTTTGAACCGGTTAATGGTTACATCTGGTCCTTCGTATGGCAGTTCCTTGCCTGCTTACATGCTGGTGTAATAGTATATTTACCTTCCTTAGTATCAATTCCATATTTCTATTTGTACTTCCTTTCGTGGTATCCCACTCTTACAATCCATCACTTACCTTCTAGCATTGGCCATCTCTTATTGGCTGTGCATTGAGCCATGTTCCTGTCTGATCAAATTCTGACTCATTACACCGGGTTTCCTATTATTCATTGTCATACCAGCAAGTTATAAAGCTGTATTCTTAGTTATGTTCAACCCTTTTTTGAGTTTTAAGTTTCCCTATCCCGTCGTTCATCCCAAGTCGTGTTCCCTTGAACTCCTTACAAGTTAAGCTTAGTCACAGGTTACTTCTCGTAAATCCTCTATGTACTTTACTTTTCACAATTGCATTCTGGGAGTTGTCATATGCTTCATCCTGAATACCACTCTTATTAACCGACATTCTATAAATTCCTTTAATCACATTCTGACAACAATACCTCAGGGAAACTCTAATCTCCGTATTGCAACTTGAACTCAACTTTATGATTAACACGCTCGAATGCTAACTGATTATAGGCATATCTGATAGCCCTAGATCCGGTGTACTTATAAGATCTAAGGGACATAGCTCATATAGGGGATCAATAAGGATATGTCAAGTCATATTGGTGAATCTCGGAATCGCCTCACAGGTTTCGCTCTAGGTTCTACTTCTTCTTTCAATCCTTTCTTAACATTCTGAGTTCTCCGTCGTCAATATAGGAAATGAATCAACATTTATTCACTTATCTTCCTTCTTTTTGGTATCATAATTTATATAACTCACCACCTATCTTTTCTGGTACCGTCATCCTTCTCCCAATCATCTACTATGTTACTCACGGAAGCCTCTTATCGTATATGTCACAACCCGACTAGGGGGCCGCGACGAGCACCCGGTGCTACCCCACCCGGGTACCCATCATCATATAATCACATAATACTTAGGTGAGCCATGATCGTTTCAAATATTATAATTATACACCGTAATAGTCCTATTGGACAACAGCCATCATATATCATATCACGGGCATCTGTGCCACAACAACGTACATGGGCCGACGAGGCCAGCAAGATGATATACAAAAATATAGGCCGACAAGGCCAGACATATCTATCCACATACACGTGACTACGAGCTCTCAAGAGTTTGACATATCATACCAGCGGACAGACCGCTATGCCCATAATTATGTACACAAAAGAATAAGTACCCAAAAGCTACGGCTCCGAATGAGATGGAGCTCGCTTTATGAAATCTCTCGAACAAGCGGCTATGAGTCCAATCTGTTCTCCCGTGCGCCTGCGGTACGACGCAAGCGTCCACAAACAAAAGGACGTCGTACGAAAGAATGTACCGAGTATGTAAAGCATGATCAACATCAATATAGCAACATAATAGGCAACGTACGAAGTAGCATATGAGGGGGGACGATAACTCATCGTCATATCAACCCTCCCATCGTCTTGTATCCCTTTCGTCCCC
>NC_081347.1:35578493-35605830 GCF_029784015.1 Lycium ferocissimum | reverse complement strand
TTTTATTTCAAGTAGTAGCCAACCATGTGGCCATGGCCCACACCAAGGTGGCCGGCCACATGGATCCCTTATTCTTTTTTTTTTCCTTTCTTTTTCTCCAAGTTTCTAGAATTTCCCTTAAGTCATAAAGATGACCAATTTTATTTTCTTGCTTGCCTAGTCACCTTGTCCATATGTACACTTAACCCTTGAAATATAATTGTTTCCGAATTCTAAGTTTGCCCTTAATATTCCATGCCAATAATATTTATAAGCGACTTGCGCATTAAATCAAAACCGGAAAATGGCCTTATCCTTAACTTTCCTTCCATAACCTATTACACGAACTCGGACTCTTGTATTGCAAAACGAGCACCAATGATCTTGCATCCTTTCGACAATAACTCCGGTGTCTATAGTTAACTAGCTAACTCCTAATAAATCTCAATGTACCGAAACATGGGGTGTAATAACCAGGATGGATAGAATACCTCAAACTATGAGCCTTTGTCAGAATGGCCTTGATCAAGTCACCCACATGTGGCACACACACTCGCCCTTTGATTCGCATCATGTCTTCCTCATCAATCACGGCCTCTTTGGACGGGAAGTAAGTAGGTGAAGCAGGCACGTTGGGTAAGCAAGCAACTCATTTTATTTGCCCAAAATCTCATTTAACATGTCTTAAGTGCATTTGTCAACCTCAACTTAGTAGCGCATATATTGAATGAAAATATGGGCTGTAACAGATAGGCACATCCAACAGCATTTGTTTGAGCCGGGCTACTTAGTTTTGCTATTTAATTCAAGACTCAAGCTATTCCCTAATAACCTAAAGTCTAAATGGTCATTTCCCTTTGATGTAGTAAGGATGATGAGGCATGGAGAGGCGGAAATATGAAATCCTAAAACCTAGGAAACTTTCTTAGTAAATGGCAAAGAGTGAAGCACTATTGGGCTGAGGACGTGGACAGACACAAAACCTCAGTTGAGCTGTCCAATGACTAATTTGAGGTGACATCGAGCCATGACATAAATTAAGGCACTCCTTGGGAGGTAACGCAAGCCTGCATTGTGTCGCGATGTTAAATCAAGTGCTGATCGGGAGGCAACCCATGGTTTGTAAAAGAAAAATACAAAAAATGAGAAAAATACAGAAAAATGTCATGCCCCGACCTAAACTAAGGCGCTTCTTGGGAGGCAACCCAACTTTTAATAGATTTTGAAATTTTAAATTTTTTCATGCCAACGGTCTCTGTTGAGGGTATATTTTTCAGGTACAACGCTAAAAGGGAGCCATGTGAAGAACGAAAGCGAGAAGGAAAAAAAATTGCATGGAAAACACACTGTCTATATGAGCAAGATCTAAAGCGAGGCACAGCCTCGCCATCTGGTTTGCTCAGCGATCTAGTGATGGTGAAAAAATGAAATGGGCCAAAATATTTTCTAAGGCACGGAGGAGGATTATGTTCCTGCTGAGCGAAGCTCAAAGCGAGACCCATTCTCTCTTTTAGGCCTGTCCATCAACCAGAGCGGATAATCAAAAGATTTGTGGTAAATTTTGTCTAAGGCACAAATAATAGATAGGACTAGCTGAGCGAGGTCTACAGCTAGAGGGAGTCCAGCTCTTATGCTCGCCCAGTGAGCCAGGTAAGTGAAACGAATAGTTTTTAATTCAAACAGGTCAACCCGATGATAAGTGGTGATTTTACCACTTATTCTAACTCCATTGCTTTGGTCTCTATGTCCTCTATTTATAATATGATGCTATTTATGGCGTGTATTGCTATTATTTCAGGCACGATGAGTCTTGAGTTGAAGTGCGGAAGTTGCCAGCGAACTCGCGTGGGTTAAATTTTCTGCTTCTGCATACTCAATTTTGTGAGAGAAGTCTGGCTTCTGTGGGTTTGGCAATGTTCCATCGGATTCATCTTGTACCACATTCTTCGCTTCGGCGGCGGCGCACCTGGGACCAAACTTCTGTAGGTCCGGACGACGGGCTTCAGTTATGGATAAATTTGACATTTCACATTTTCTTGATCCCAAACCTACATAAACTTGACCTAGCTCACTTGGAAACTCATCTTTGACATAAAACACAAGTTATGGGAGCTAGGATTCCTACACCACACTTTTGGGTTGAAGATTTGGTTGAGCACTTTCTTGAACCTTTACTTTATTTTTTTGATGTCTTGCTTTGTATTGAACATCTAAGTGTGTAGTATTTATTTCTTCACTTGATTCTTGTTTATAGGAACATTCAAGGAGTAAATACTCAAAATACCCCCAACGTTTGACCAAAATTCCAACTACACACCTAACCTTTGCATTGGTCCTATTACCCCCTGGATAATTTTTTTCAGTATTAAAATGCCCCTTTTTTGCTGATGTGGCAGTCCAATATGCAATATACGCACCCATAAAAAGCCATACCCACATATGTGATGGCTGGTGAAGTACACATTCCCTGACCCGCGTTAATTTCAATTAAAACATTTATTTTTCATTTTTTCTTATTCGTTCCCTTATTTATTTATTTATTTATTTATTTATTTATTTATTATTCTGTTTTTTAAAATTATGTTTCTTTCCTTTCTCTTCCACCTTATTCCGCTGGAACACCACCCACCGCCACCACCATTTCAGCCCCAACCCACCAAGAAATACCCTAAAAAATTCATCCCTCTAATCTTCCATTTCAATCCCTTTTTTCTCTTGGTTTTTTTTTTTTTCACTGAACTCTTGTTTTCGAACTTTCATTTTTTGATTGTTCTTCTATGTCTTGTTGAGTTTCTAGAGATTGGGAGGATGAAGTGCAGTGAGAGAAGTAAAGGTAGGGTCTTTGGGGTTTGATTGGGAGCAATGGGGAGAAAGGAGTATGAAAAGAATGGTGGAAGGGGATAATAAAATGGGACTTGTAGGTTGATGGTGGAGGGGAAATAAAATGGGTGATTGGGTGGTGGAGGAGGAAAATAGAGATGGAGAACTCAGTAGGCGAATTAACGCCATTGATGGAGCCAATTCAAGGAGATGTTTACAAGATAAAGTTTGCACTTGGAATTTTTTTGGGTTTTGATTTTTGATTCTTCTGAACACCACAATTCTGAATTTTCTTGTTTCAATTTTATTTGTTATTATGAGAAAAATGGAGTTCGCTGGAAAAATTTTCCGGCAACCTAAATCCGATGACCTATTGAAGAGAAGAAGAAATAAGAGAGAGAAAATGAAAAAAAAAAGAGAGAGAAAGAATTAAAGAAATCAAAAAATTAATATTAAACAAAAATATTTTTAAAAATAAAATTTTAATAAACTATTTTTTTCTCTCACTCTCTAAGAGAGAGTGAATGCACTCTCTTTGACAACTCAACATTCAGGGAGCAATAAATTCCACTTTTAAAATACTCAGGGGGATAATAGGACCTCCGTAAAGATAAGGTGTGTAGTTGGGCTTTCGGTCAAACGTTGGGGGTTCATTTGGCTATTTTCTCAACATTCATGATTAAAGTTTCAATTAAAACACTTGTTTTGCTTATGTATTGACTGATTTTGATTCTTAATAAAGTGAGTTATTGTTTCGTTAATTATTCTTGTTCTTTAATGTTTCTTTCGGATATGCTTTAAATTATACACATGATATGAGGATGTTTATAAATGTGATTTTCTTTATTATAAAGATAGAAATTACTTTCTCATGAGAAAAGAAAATTATCTTTTCCCATTTTGAGAATTTATAGTATAAAAATTTACGCTCTTGATATAAGATTGGGAAAATTAGAATTTTATAAAATATACATTTTTAAATGTCTCAATTTTTATAAAGTGTTAGTGTATATATTAATTTATAAGATACATATAGTTATGAATATTTTACTCTATTCTAATAGAAGAATTAGTAGTAACACTAGAAAGATATATATTTTGTTCTCCAAAGCAAGTCGGAGATTACTTTGTAGAGAAGTATAGTGAAGCTAAGTTATGAACCATCTTCTCCTTCATGTTTATAGAATTATTTGAGTTCCAAATGTGTTTTAGTTGCTATGAAAGTATAGGTTGGTGTTTACATGTTGAGATTGATAGTTGGGAGTTGTTATTGTTTTTTTGGGTGCTATATGCTGTTGTGAGTCACTCTTATAACGATTTAGGTGCTGGAAATATAATAGTGTTGTATATGAACTAGTTGATGTTTTAGAAGCACTTGGTTATTACTAGTTAGTAAGTTGAAGATTGAATTGCTAATTGTCTTGTGTGGTATGTGGAGTTTTTCTAGTTGTATGAAGGGGCTGGAGATATGAAGGTAATTGTGTCCATGTGTTATTGATGATGTTATGAGAATAGAGGGGAGTTAGGTGAAGTAAGACGCCATAGAATCTCGTATAATGTGAGTTGCCATTGTCGGCTTGTTGTCATGTTCCCCTTTGTTGATAGTATTGTTGTTTCTTGTTGTAGCTTGACTTGTGAAGGAGGCTGGTCTTACCATCTCGGTTGAAAGGTCAACTTAAAGGTATGTGAGGCTATTCCTTGAATCGCCACTACGACACGATGTGTATTATTTGTTTCCTATGTGAACTATGATGTTTAGAGTTCGCAAGTATAGTAATTCCATGTCTTGAGTCTATAAATCCCCTAAGAAGTGTTATGTGAACTATTATCAGATCTTACTCGACCATGTTACTCTTCGAAGTCAAGTGACGAGTTGTCACAATGGAAATAGAGCTTCCCACTAGGTGGGACTATATTTGTAGTCTATAGAGTACGATTTCAAAACAGAATTCTAGATGTGCTCCATTTATGTCTTTGACAGGTTCAGTACTGCCTAATTGATGTTGCCCAGTGACATGAGTTTCAAACGTCTATTAGTGGTCTCTTCTTCCTTTTAGTAGGTATGAATGGGCCACCGTGGCACCCTCAGAAGAGCTTCCATAGCATGACGATGGATAGTTGATGATAGAATAAGAATCTAACGTGTTTGATGGTTGTGGTGTGTCATGATGATCATTAGTAAAGGTGGCATGGGGATTTATTTGTTGAGGATTGCTATTTGATAACAAGATGAGAACTTTACTTCTTAGTGATGGTGATAGTCTAAAAAGTATGATTAACCGGGTTATAGAACATTGGCTAATATGAATGGTGGTTAAAATGAATTGTATAACGATTCCAAAGTGATAGTTAGAAAGTTATAGATCTATGGCTAAGGTATGGTATTTTATAGTTATGGGATATAGGTATGGGACTACATCACGTTACTTAAGGTAAACGATATTCCACAGCTAATGTCTAAATAACTGTTATGGGGTGTAGAGCGTAAAGTTAGATGGTGTTATATCCCGCATTTTCGTACGTTGGGACAATTCAGTTCAACTATGATAAGCTAGAGACAAAACCATTCCGGGATGCAAAGTCGGGACTTTTGACCTTCGATTTTATTTTGAGACATAAGTTGTTCATGAATTTGTTGGTATGGAATGTTTAGGGAAATTTGGGACCAAAAGTGATATAATTGGAAGTTGAAAATCATGCAATATTTGGCCTTGTAGCCGTGTGGACTTAAATTGGTCCCACCCATTTTTGTGTCCAATTTTAATTGCTCCAACACATGGTGTGGGCCAAGGGACACTTGTATAAGTCTTGCATTAGCTTAAAAGATGACTACTACTTCATTTATTCATTTCAACACTTAGAAAAAAAGAGCAAGAAGTTGAAGAGAGAAAGGAGGCTCTCGGCCAAGGCAAGGAAAAACCAACTTCAATTCTAGCCATTCCAAAAATATTTTGTTGATGCAAATCCACTATTTTGAGGTCCCTAAGTAACGTGGAAGCGTTGTTCGGGTCATCCAACCATCCGTTGTGTCAATTGCAAACCCTAGCCTATTTGGGGAGTTGAAGAAGAAAGGTAAGAATTAATCATGTTTTATGTGTTATAAAGGTTGTATGTATGTTGTAGTATGTTAAAACGGATGAAAATCATGAAATATAGTATGTTGGAGTTGAGGCCATGTGTGTGAGATTTAGCCGTGTAGGTGTGTGTGTGTTGTGTTGTGTTGAAGCAATGAATTAATGCCTAGTTAGCATGTTGTGATTGTTTTAGTGTGAAGAAATGAATGAGAATTATCCATATGTGTATGTTGGAATGTTGGCCGAATGTAGTCCCCCATGTGTGGCAAAGAATGAATTGATATCGCTTAGTGTTTTAGTTGTTGTCGTTATGAATTTCATGATGAGAATGAGAGTTTAATGACTCAAATTGATGTTGTAATTGTTGCGGACTGATTTGGAGGTTATTGTACATTTGATGTAATTTGTATGTTATGAGAATGATATCGTTATAGTGTGGATTGTTGATGCAAATCACGATTTGAAAATGAGGAATGTGCTATAGGGAGGTTCTCGGGTTTGGGGACAGTTTTTGGGCAAATTGGAGCCTTGTTGAGTTGTTGGAAATATTGGATGAATTGTTTGAAATGTTCTTAAATGTTGTAGTATGGATTCGGATTGGTAATTGAATGTAAAAGTGTTGAGGTTGGCTTGAACGTAAGTCGTTGAATCGAATATATTGAAAGTTGCCGAATGATGTAAAAGAGAGTTATTAATGTTATATTGCCTTTCGGATTGATTATTAATGTTGCTAGGTTGGTTGTTGTTGTTGATTTTGGCCGAATTAAATTCTCGGGGTGGCCTATTTACAGGGGAAATGCTGCCCAAAAATTTCTGTAGAATTAAGGGCTAATTTGGAATTAAATGCCAAAACGTCCATAGCTAATGTTTGGCATATTATGACGTATTTGTAGACCTTGGAGAGCCCGAGGCGTAGGTTGACATTAGCTTGAATTTGGAGTAGCTTGGAGAGCGTTTGAGGTATGTAAAGCGCAACCATTCCTTCTTTTGGCATGCCTTAGTCGTAAATAGGCTATGATACGAGCCTCGAGGAAATTCTACTCTTGCGATCCGACCATGTCTGTGATTATTATTTGTTCCTTGGTCTTCGTATGCATGATATGATGAAATTTTGGCTCCTATGTCTTTTGTATGACTAAGTTTCAAAAGTTGCAAAAAAAAAATGGTTTTTAAAAGAGTTTTGTTCCTAAATGATTCCGAAAACTACGAAAGTCCGTATCTTTCACAGACAGAACCGGATCGCTTCGATATGCTCAAAAATGATTCCGTGATGTATGATGATTATGTTTTTCATAGGCGGGCCCGGCTCGGGTCGACACCCGTCCGTGGGTCTCGCGACTTTCCTTTATGTACTTCCGACAATTCTTGAAAGAATATGATTATGATCCCAATTTCAAGTACGATCAATATACCTACCTTTTGAGGTTATAATAATGATCTCACGTATATGATTTTGATACATAACTATGGTTTCTGAAGTTCGGGTTGATATGTTCCCGAGTGGTATTCGAAAGAAAATTCGATTTGACGTTTGTATTGGTTTTGAAATAATAGTTCGCTTCGACGATTCTATTGAATCTGTAATGACGATTATGTTTTTGATTTCCACAAGCTATGTCATATGATCTTGACACGTACCTATAATTTCTAAAGTACTACTTGATATGTTCTCGAATGATTTTCGGAAGGAACTTGACTTGACCGTTATTTAGCTTTAAAATGAGATTTCGTTTGATTATGTTGTGAGTCTGTGATGATGATTTGTGTATGTGGTTTCTCACTACTCTGCTCGTGCGAGCTATTATGATCTCTTTCACTGCGTCCCGGGCCAGGGCATGTATTCGTGCACGATTCTCGAATGATGATTCACCGCGCCCCTCACTAGAGGGCCGAGGCATGTTATATGATATGATAATGACACGATGATATGGGGAGGTGGCCAGGATGGCATATGATGACTTCATTCACCGCGTCCCTCACTAGAGGGTCGGGGCCCGTTATATGTATATGATATGATTATTTCACTCACCGCGTCCCTCATAAAAGGGCCGGGGCACGTTATATGTATATGTATCTGATGATTTTACTTACCGCGTCCCTCATTAAAGGGCCGGGGCACGTTATATCTATGTATGGGTACGAGATGATTTTCTGACTCTGTTTCTCAGTCCCGTGATGAGCTGTATATGAAATGGATACGTATGATTTATGTTTCAAAGGCAAGTGTTATGATTTTCTGTTATTATGTTACTTTTCTGTCCTCCTCGTTTCAGTACGATTTTGTTTATGGTATTCCATGCTTTACATGCTCAGTACATATTTCGTACTGACCCCCTTTCTTCGGGGGCTGCGTTTCATGCCCGCAGGTACAGATACAGATTTTGGTGATCCGCCGGCTTAGGATTCCCATCAGCGGTTTTGGAGTGCTCCTTGTTCCGGAGCCCACCCTTTGGTACATATTCGTTCGTGGCATATGTATTTGTTTGTTCAGGGGTACGGCGGGGCCCTGTCCCGTCATATAATTCTGTTGGTCTGTTTAGAGGTCTGTAGACATAGATGTAGGTTAGGCCTATCCTGTACAGTTGTGTTTGTATGATATATGTTCTGGGCGATCCTAATCGCCGTGGCAGCCTTGTCGGCTTGCATTTGTGTATGTTTTGGGCCGTCGCGCCATTTGATAGCCTTGCCGGCTTCATATATATATGTTTATGTTTGAGATGTGTTCGAGATAGCTGAGATAACTTGAGACAGCGTCTGATATTTGTATACGCGTAAGCCATCTGTATGTGATTCGAGTTTGATGAATGTGTTTGGGTGCCCAGCTCGGGCACTAGTCACGGCCTACGGGGTTGGGTCGTGACAGATGGACCATAGCAATGGAATCTAGGTTGTCTTTATTTGGTTGTAGAGCATTCTTGTAGGACAAGTCATGTGGATATAGATATGTATGATTCCTCCCGAGAGTATAGAAGCCTTAGGAGGATAGAGCATAGATTTGAAATACCAAGCCAGTATCATAGAAGCGTTAGAGTGTACATTTTTCTTGTATCCCTCTACATGAAGTCGAGTCATTTGTCTTTCTCTCCTATAAGAGTTCCACATGATAAAGGATGCAAGTCCTTTACTCATATTCAGTTGGTTCCGTTATGTGATGTCATTTTTATCGTATCAAGTTCCCATTTTCCCATGCATAGATCCTTGGTTAGTATGAACATCAGTTGTCATCACATAAGTAATGTATAAGCTATTTGGGTGCTACTTAAACTAGTCCGCATTTGAATGACCTCATTAGAGTCGTAAGTAACGACTACTTGTTCGTCTTCCTGGGCATAAGTTTATAGTACTTCTCCTCCCTCATGAACCAAAGGTGGTTAAATGTAAGTTGTCATCAAAGCTCCCTTCATCTACTTGCTAGTTGGCTAGTTTATGCAGTTGGTCTCAGTCATGATTTACTATGTAAGTATTTGATCGCATGACACTTGAGTGATTCTAATTGAGAGTAACCAGATGCCTTAACTTTATCGTTTGCAAGTTACAATATCATTTAAGTAATTGAATCATTTTTAAGACTTCGCCATTGATTATTTTATTAATTAGAAAAGAGTTAGCTATGTGAACTAAGTATGTAAAGACTATTTCTTTCCTTTTGATGGCATGAATCCATAATAAGTAAGATCCAAACGAACATATAAAAGAAGACTTATTCATAGAGCTCGCATGTCCATGTTGTTCCATCTTACTAATGTTGTAGCTATCCCTTGTCGGGAGTTTATATTCAGCTAGCATGACGCTATGTCTAGTTGAGAAGTAGATAGTATATATGTAACGACCTGTTTGGTCGTTACTACTTTTTCAGTGCTTTTGACCCTTCCCCGAGCTTGTTTACCTCATATTTGACCCGAGAGGACCATTGACACGCTTCCTGAGGTGTTTGGATATGATTTGGGTGACTTTTGAAAATTTAGGCTTAAAGCGAAAAAGGGTTGACTTAAAGTTGACTTTTGGGTAAAAGGACCTTTATCAAAAATTCATCTATTCCGAGAGGTTCGGATGGTCGTTTAGAACTTGTGTGTATATTTGTTCGATTCCCAATGCACTCGGTTGCATTTTATAACTTGGGTTGGAAAGTTAGTTTTGAGGTATCGGGGGTTGACTCTGTCAACGAGACCTCCGATGGGAATTCTGAAGCCAGGAGTGCATTCGTAGCTCAGTTTAATGTATATTTGCATATTTGGTTTTTTTCCGGGAGGTTCCGGGATGATTCTGAGGGTCAGTTTCAAGTTTGGGAAGACACCAGAAAATTCTGGCGTCTGGTGATCGCTTTGGTGTGGAAGCGTGCGCGAATGCACGGCCGAACCTCTGAAGCGATGGCCGAACCACTGAAGCGGTAGCACAAAAGTGCTAGCCTGCTCGCGGAAGCGGCCGACAGACCAGATTTCTTATTTACCTTAAGTCTTTCATTCATTACCCACTCCCAAAATAGAGCTTTTGGGAGCATTTCAAGTCATTTCTTGGGGAGAATCATTGTGGTAAGTTCTTCCATCTTCATTACCATTCCATATTCCATTAATCATCATAGGAAATCTATAAAATATGCTAGTTTCTTTAAGAACTTGAGGATTAAAAGAGAGTTTTTATGAGTTCTTCTTTCTAGGCTTGTAATCTTGATTTATTGATTGGGTTAGCTTTATTAAGCATAGAATTGATGACTAGAATTTATTATTGCATGATTCTTCCAAAATAGGGGCTAATTTATGGGATTGGAAGTTAGGATTTATACCCAAATTTTGTGGTTTTGCCTAGAATTCGAATTTAAGTAAATTGTTGGTTATTCAAGCTCGATATTGATGGGAATTGATCACCTAGAGCTTTAATTTCTTGTTGAGACCTTTAAATTCCTAATTTCACCCTTCTAGTTCATAAAACCCATTCCATAGGTTGGGAATTTGGGTCTTGAATAGAAGTAAGGTTTGATCGATGTTCTTCTTGATTCTAATCTCTTGATTCGAATGTGCTTAGACTTTCTTTATCTCGAGGCTCAAAGGAAAGGAAAGACTAAGGTGTGATTGTGGAGACCTTGTTGTTCGGCCTTCCAGGCAGGTTAGGATTTACCCTATGGTGAGACTTCATTTAGCGACGCATATATTTAACCGATATTGTCGGAGAATCCATGTAAACCTTCGGGTATGAAGTTGGATTGGACATTGTCTTAGGTTGGGCCCTGTTGTGTGATTGGGGTTAGCCAGCTCGTTGTGCTGTGACTTATCTTTTTCTAATTTCTTGGCTAGATGCCACGTGGAGACTATTGATAAATCTTGATTTTGATATTGTAGTATCTTACTTGTTATCATTTGAGACGAGGATAGTGATTCTATTATGGCTTATTGTGTAGCCTTTTCATGATATTGTTGGTGTGCCCATGCATGGTACTTTGGTATTGATCTGATTATTGACATTAAACTCATACATTGCACGCATTCTCATCTTTCATATATTGTTGATACATTGATGATACTTAAGGAAACTACTTGTTATGAAATTTGGGCTCGGTTGGATGAGTGACGTGGAGAGTCGTGTTCGATGTTTATCCCAGAATCGAGGATGAGTGGTAGCGATTACCGAGGTTGTTGTTGGAACTGTGAGGTACATGGACTTTGCGAGTCCCCATGGGTTGTACTGCCAAGATGTGATGTTACATCATCGGAGTACATATGTACGGTGCATATGCATTGCATTCACACTTCATACATTATTGCATTGATGTTATATCCTGTATTTTGTACATTGGAATATTTTAAGCTAGTTGTGATAAGTTAAGGACAAGGCTATTTTCCGATTTTGTTTAATGCACAAGTTGCTTGTAAATTTTATTGGATGGAAATATTAAGGAAAATTAGGGGCTAGATGTTGAAAAATATATTTCATGAAAAGGCCACAAGTGGCCATGTGGCCGGGTGGGTGTGTGGGCTCCCACCACCCATGACTTGGCCAATTGCCTTAAGCCATGAGATGTACATGTGTGCACCTTGTATTTGTAGGGGCTATGTATATATATATGCATAAGTGATGACAAAGCAAGACAATTCATCATTCTTTCACAACTCAAGAAAAGTGGAGAAGCTTGGAGAAAAAGAGAGACCATTCGGCCAAGGCTAGCCGAAATTGAGGTCCAAAAATCTTGATCAAAAAAATATTTTCTTCTAGCTTTTCTACCAATTGGAAGGTCCTCTATAACGTGGAGTGGTTATTGGAGCAAGCAAGCATTCATTTTTGCAAGTTATAAACCCTAGCCAAGTTGAGAAGTGAAGTGGAAAAGGTAAGGTTTAATCTCCTCTTTCATGTATTATGGATGGTTGTGCGTGTTGTTGGGTGTAGAAATGGATGAAATTCATGAAATTATGTGTGTTGGTGTTGTAGCCGCGAGTGGGCTGTTTTGTGTAGAAGGAATGAATTAAATTTACTTAGTATTCTTGGTTGTTGTTGTTGTAGATTCTATGATGAAAATGAAGGTTTGATGGTTCAAATTGAAGTTGTAATCGTTGTGGGATGTTTTAGAAGCTAATGTGATTTTAATATAGTTTCTTGAATTTATGAGAATGATGTTGTTAACGTGTGGATTATTGGTATAGTTCATGAACTTGGAAGAAAGAAATGTGTTGTTGTTGTGCTTATTGAATTTGGAAGGTTTCGGGTGGTGTTGCATAATGGTTGGGTTGTTTGAATATTGCGCGGATTGTTTGAAGTGTTCTCGAGTCTTGTTTGAATGGTTTCGGATGGGTACTTGAACGCGTGGGCGTTGAGGTTGACTTGATTGTATGTGGTTGAATTGAATGTAAATGAAATGCCGTCGAATTATATAGAAAGGAATTACTAACGTTAGAATACGTTTTGAATTAATTGTCGATGTTGTTAGCATGGTTGTTGGTATTGTTGTTGATGATTTGGCCGAGTTGAATTCTCGGGGTTTGTTGAATTTATAGGGGAAATGCAGCCCGAATTTCTGTGAATAAAGTGCTAGCTTAGAATTGGATTCCTAAGTGCCTATGGCTAATGTTTGGTATCTAATGACGTTGTTGTAGATCTTGGGAAGCCCGAGACTTAAGTTCTGATTAGCTTAGGAAGCGGACAAGGTATGTAAAGCTTATCCTTTCTTTCTTTTGGCATGTCCTAGATGTAAGTATGATACGATATGAGCCTTGGGGTAACTCTACTCTTAAGATCCGAACATGTCTACGATTCTTATTCACTTCTTGATATCCGCACTCTTAATGTAGTCGAGCTATTGCCCTCGAGTCATTTGTATGTCTGACTAATGAATGTTACATAAAGAGTTCTTATTCCTAAAGTGTTCTGTAATGTATAATGTCCCTAACTTCCATATACGGTCTCGGATTGCTTTGATATGTTCACAAATGGTTCTATAATGAATAATGCCCGTAACTTTCATGGGCGGGCTCGGATTGGCTTGATACATGTTTATGATCCCTGAGACGTTATGTGACATATTTCGTAATGATATTTCAAGAGTCCTGAGTGTGACTACTGTCCGGATACTCGAGCGTTGATTTGTCTACTTACCTATCGAGTCCTAAAAGATGATTTATGTGCATATGGTTTCTCACTACTCTGCTCGTGCGAGCTGTTATTACTTCTTTCACCGAGTCCCGGGCCGGGTATGTATTCGTGCACAGTTTCACTGCATTGTTCACCGAGTCCCTCACTAGAGGGCCGGGTACGGTATATATATATATGATGTGATGATGGCGCCAGCCCACAGGATGGGCCGAGTATGATGTACATGATGGAGACAGGATCTCCTCCACCGAGGTCCCGCTGTAGGTCGGGACACGTTATTCACCGAGTCCCTCACTAGAGAGGCGAGGTATATATATATATATATATATATATATATATATATATATATATATATATATGATGACATGATGATATGATGACATGACGATATGATAATTTTATTTACCGAGTCCCTAAAGTAGGGGCGGGACACGTTATATATGCATATGTACAAGATGATTATTCACTTATGTTTCTAAGTCCCATAATGAGTTGGATATGATATTGACATGCATGATTCGGGTTTCAAAGGCAAGCCTTATGGTTTTAAGGTTCTTGTACTAATTCTCTATACTCCTTATTTCGATAGATTATCGTTTTACTATACCATTTACATGCTCGGTACATATTTCGTAAATCGACCCCGCTTTCTTCGGGGTGCGTTTCGTACCACGCGGTGTATACGGATGTGAGCAGAGGATATTAGAGAAGATGTTCCGGCGGATTGGCGAGCCCATTTCTTCCGAGTCTTTGTCGAGTCGGAGTATTTATGTTATGATATCTTGTTTTATGTTAGAGACTGCGAACGCAGTCACGTATATAACATGTCGATTTTGTAAGCGGCTCTGTAAGCCGATGTATCATTATGCATTTTGTTACAGATTTCATATGTTTACAGATTTTACTTGATTTGAGAAAGACGAAAAGCATGTTGTTCTTTGAAAAACTTTCATTATGCACTCATTTCATGATTTAAGAGTCTAGTAAGATTATGAGTATTACGAGGATCAGCGGGTTCGCTCGGCCCTAAGTAAGGGTCGGGTGCCCGTCATGTCCTATCAAGTTGGGGTGTGACAGCATTGGATTGTACTATGGCTTCTATTGTGATATTCTTGTGATGTACTTGTGATATACGGATTCGGATTGAATATATTGAGACTTAGCATATTTGGGCTTAGATTCTATAACATAGGTGATGACGTGCACGTGGTTACTGGTTGGTCATTGACTTATACCTTGTTGATTTACCTGTTTATCTTAGTTTATTGCCTTGATATATGTTAGCTAATCTTAGTCAGCCTATGATACCTACCAGTACTTGTTGTTTGTACTGACCTGCACTTGCTACATTCTTTTATGAATGCAGAGTTCCAGGTGGGTTCGACCTCTACTCCTCGTGGCTGATAGTAGTTCGAGGATTGCTATTTAGAGTCTTACAGGGTGAGCACGAGGACGTTCGCCGCCCTGAAGATTTTATTTATTTATTTGTGTCTTACTTGATATTCTGAGACATATTGAGACTATTGATGTATTATTATTACTTCCAGACTTGTAGATTCTCGTTAGATGCTCTTGTATGACCAGACCAGATACTGGGGTGGTTTTGATGTATCTCCGTATTATTTATCTATTATTATTGTCAGACTTACGAATGTCTATCCCTTCTGCTCATTGACTTATTTATTCATGTATTGTGAAATTATTTGGATAAGGGTTCGCTTACCGAGGTGGGAAAGGTAGGTGCCCCTGCGACTTAGTGAAATTGGGTCGTGACAATATACATATCTATATCATTTACAGCATTATTATATACACTTTTCCTTCGAGGCTATACAACTATACAATTTGCCTTCGGGGCTATACATATATACGCTTTGTCTTTGGGGCTATGCAGTTACACACATTGCCTTCGAGCATACGTACATCTACACTTTTCCTGCAGGGTTATACAGATATGCGCATTGCCTTCGAGGCTATATACATTTGCCTTCGGGGCTATGTACTTACACACCGAACCTTTTATGAAGCCGAATAATTTATTTCAGAATTACTTATTTGACATGAGTTAGAGACGGGTAAGTATACTCCCAGATTATTTGTCATGTGTTCGTATGGTTTACGTATCCTGAAGAAAAGGGTAAAAAGGAAAAAAGTCAAGAAAAAACAACGAAAGTATATGATCCCAAGTGCTCAGTGAACAATCCCAACACGTCGTTCAACATAGCTATCTAAAGACATCATAAAAAAGACTCTAAAGAAGATTCAAAAGACAGGGGTACAGTAAATGTTTCAGATTTTGCAGAGCCTTCAGCTGTATTTGTTTGATTGCGTTTCAGTTGTCTTGTCTATAAGCTTCAGCTGATTATATATGTTTCATATATGTCTTAAGTACTTGGTGCAATCTTTTTGTACTGACGTCCCTTGGTCGAGGGCACTGCATTTGTTATGTTTCACATTGCAGGTTCAGATATACAGGATGGCAGGCATTCTCTCTAGATATAGCAGACATTTAGCGAATATTGTAAGCTTCATCTCCCTTTACAGATCTAGTGATCTAAATGATGTAGGGACTTTGGGTATCTCGGGGCCCTGTCCCAAAGATTTGTATTGGTTGTTCAATAGTAAGTGTTCGTAGAGGCTTCATAGACAATACATGTGGGTTCAATTGTATTCAGTTGCATGTCATGAGCCATTGGCCATATTTACATACATAAATCATTTGTATTGCTCAACTGTCTCATAAGTTATGTCAAACCATTTGTGCAGGTTCACAGTAGTTGCATATAGAGCATAGTCCGTTCCATTCAGGTTTGGGGCATGACACACATTTACTTTGGTTTAAACTCGAAAGAGGCAAACTCAGGGTTGGAAACGATTAATTAACAAGAATTTGGTGCATTAACCTCATCTAATGGAAATCAACCTATGGATAGGCGAACCACTTGTAGCCATATTCGGGTGTTCAATTAGGTAGCCTAATTAGTCTTCGGATGAAGCTAATTTAGAGTCATTATCCGAGTTTAATTAACATAGACTAACCATTATTTGTAAATCGTGAAATACATTGAATCGTTACGTGAGAGTAGTTTCCCTTGTATCCATGCTTGTGGACATTGATCATTTTACTCGCTTTCTAAGTTAGTTTACAATCCTGCAATTAGTTTTAATTCTCTTTAAACCACGTTTAAGTGTTTGGCTTAGTTGTTGTTGGTGATAATTCCTACTTTGCCTAATATCCTACATATTGTTCTCTGTGGGATCGATCCCGACTCATAGTTGGGTAAATTATATTGCGATGACCGTGTACACTTTCTCTTTGATGAGTGGATTTGGATGTTATTACCCGACCCGCTAATATTGCACTATTTAAACCCCTATCCCACTTCCTAAACCCCATTCTACTCGTACCCACACCCAAACACACGTCTTTATTTTTCTCCCAACTTCCCTAACTCCCCCACAAGCGATGTCCATCCACTGCTGCTCCGTCCCCTCGTCGTTCTTCTGGTAAGTTCTTTTGTTGCACTCTCTCTCTCTCTCTCTCTCTCTCTCTCGCTGTCCATGCATGCCAATCCCCTCCCCGTTTCCCTTATTATTATAAATGAAAATTGCTTCTCAAATTAAAAGTGTATGTGATTAATGGTGCAAGTTTGAAGCTTTTGAGTTTGTGTTAATGGTGAAATTTTGTATGTGACCCATTCCCCCTAAAATCCCTATAGTTGTTGGAGTTGTTGGTTGTTGTTGCTTGAGCTTGAAATTTGGGTTGTTTAGGTGCCCTTAAACCTACAAAAAGCTTCTTGCACATACTATGCAGGCCAAGTGTACGATAAAATGTCCAAAAGTATAGTCATAGGCAGAATGGTCCCAACGACGGATGGATGACGATCATCTTGAGGGAACATTAGTCGTAAGATGCTAGAAAGTGTGATTAGCATCACGAATATGCCAATATTTAAGTGTGGGGTGTTTGTTAGATATTTAGGCGATGAAAACTTTGTAACGGGTTTAATTGATGGTGCTTCTAGTCATGTTTTGACATGAATTAAGGGGAAGTATGAGTACCCTATCATTGACTAGTTAGCACCCAAGCTAGCAAAATAAGTGTAGGTTCATTCTTATTTTACACGTTACTAATTTTGTTTAGTTTTGCACATGTACACCATGGTTAGACCAAACCAAGTTGCTGCCTCTGGGAAAGGAAAGGAAAAAGCCACCGGTTCCAAGGCCGAAAGAGGGCCCTGACTGGACAGACTTTGAGAGTTAAGCTCCTCCTCCGGCTACCAACCAGCCACCATAGGCCGCTCCTGTCAACCAACGGGGTCTCATATGGGTTCAAGACCAAGGAAAAAAATGGTTCAAGAAATTTAAGCAACCAAGATACCATCATGAGATCCCTATTGATGAAGCAAGTTTGTAGGTCGAGCACCGGGACATCGGGCAGAAGGTGTATGATTTGGGACTCTAGTTTATATTCAACGAACCTGGCGAGTACAATCTAAATCTTGTTCATGAGGCTTAGGCCAATTGGGATTGCTTGCAAATGCCCGATGAGATAAAGGTTCGTGGTGCAGTAGTCCCATTCTCAGATGATGACCTATGCATATTTTTGGGGACTCCTATGGTGCCCAATGATTCGATCAAGGATATTTTCTAGCACCCTCCTTACCATGAGATCTGATATGTTCTGTGTGGGCATCATTTTAATGCAAGGTGGGAGCACAGGAAAGACAATAATGCACATAAGAAAATTGCCCTTGCACATATGAGACAAAAATCTGGGGTGTGGTTGCGGATTATTTGTGCCTGTCTCATGCCATGTGTTCACTACTATTATATGACCAGAGACAGAGTTTGCTTACTGTATATTCTGATGACAGACCAACGCATTAGCATAGGCTATATGATGAAGAGGGAGATGAAAGAAGCTTGAGTGGGTCAAGCTCGTCATTTTTTCTTTGGCAGTACCCTAACTCGCTACTTTAAGAGTGAAGGTGTGTATGAGGAAGAACTCAATGTCAAACCACCGACGATGGGCCCGTTTGTGGATGTGACTAGGGTGAGGAATCCAGAGGATGTCTAGGGGCAGATATTGGCTGCAGTTCAGCACCATGCTAGAGATGATTCCATTACGGCCAATATGTATGCGATGCAGCGTCTTCAGTTGAGCATTGGTGGGAGACTGGCTAGGGCCGATGAGCTAGCGCTTGTTGATAAGTGATTTGTGCTCAATGAGCATGCACTGTTTTTATGTAAGATTGGGCTCATATTTGAGGAGTCGTTAGATGATGATGTGCCCACTCTAGAGCCAGCCCAGAGCGAGGCTAACGAGGAGAAGGATGACGAAGCTGAGGAGGAGCTGGAGCATGATAGTGAGGATGGTGCCACTGATCATGCTCCCACGAGCAGCGACGATGAGAATGCTGATGATGCGGATTATGGGAATGATGTTGTAACACCTCGTACCTACTAACTAAGTTAAGTTCATGATTCAAGACTTAGAAACCAAGACAGGAAGTGGTTGGATTAAAATTTCTTTTGGAACGGTAAGTATGTTTTACATCAAAATGTACAGGTCGTACTTCTTTGACGTACCTCGCATGGGAAAATCAGAGGTCACTGGAATTTGACATTCCAGGTACGGGCAGATTATAGGGCCGTGATTTTAAGTACGGCCCATACTTTCCTCACGTACATTTTGTACATTTCATCACGTGCCTCACAGACTAAAAATTTTAGCTTCTGGAAATTTTTGGGAAATGGACACATGAGGTATGTCCATAATGTACTGGACGTACAATAATGGCTGTACATTGTGCCCGTACTTCTTCCCACTTCAGTAAAAGTATAAATACGTAGGTTCAGTTTTTAATCCCAGTTTTTATTACTTATTAATGAAATAAGCCATTAGGCACAACCTAATGGATATTTATTCAAAAAAAAAAATCCCACTTTTCATATTCTCAAGCCCTAGCATGAAGTTCTTTTCCTCCTACCATCAAGATACACTAAGGTAAGCCTATTCCAATCCTTTCAAGTGAATTCTAACATGTATCCAAGATTTCTAACCAAGAATCCATTGTTCCTAACCTAGGGTTTTCAAAAAAATCCATAGGGATTTAAGATTAAACTTTTGGATTCTTCTCCAAGTTCAGACCATTAGTTACAAGTTTTGGAGCATTAACATGTATGTAGGGTTTCTATCTGTGTGGAAACATCATTGTTCTTCCCCACTCCACGTTCTTCCATGATTATATGAAAGTTCACCAAAACTAGGGTTATAGACATGTTCATGATAACGCGGAGTACATGTACCATGACATACCATGTTTTCTTTAATAGTTCGTTATTGTGTTCTCAATATTCCCTTTTATTTATTGAGAATCTGTCTATAATCCATGAAAACCCATACTTTGCACTCCATGGGTTCTTAAATGCAACATATGAACTTTTATGTTAATTTTCATGAACTTCTACATGCTTCCATGTTTTTATACAAGTTATACTATAAATTTATCTTCATGTTATAATACAATCACGAATCATGTTTACAATCATGTTTATATAATTCATGAGCTACTAAGCCAATTATATCCATATTCATGTTTTGGGAGTTGCACAGATTACCGAGAAGGTTTAATACCTGAAACTACGTATGCCAGCGTAGGATAAGGATCTCTCCACCCAGTTAGGATGATTCCTTAATGTTTACCCATTGCGGGTTATTGGATCCATTCATGTCACGTTCAAGTCTTGTACCCTGGCAAGTTACAAAATGACTTAGCTGATCAGGCAGATATCAGATGCCACGTTCTTACGTGGTAGTTACATATTGGTTATACTAATGCTCTCCCTCACATATCTTTACAGAATTAAAATATCTTATTCATGTTATACATATTCATATCAGATGATATTCATGTTCATGTTCAGCTTACAGATACAGTTTCAGTTCTGTTATTTCATGTGACATGTTTATTTCATTCAGTTACTTTACATACCAGTACAATTCGAATGTACAGACGTCCCTTTTTATTAGCCTGGCGGCCTGCATTTCACGATGCAGATTTACAGGACGACGGATCAGCTCGTTAGGACCTTGCACGTACCAGTTATTGGTGAGCCCCATCTCATTTGGGGGTTTTATCTTTATTTATATATTGTCAGTTATGTAGTAAAGGTATGCCTGGGGCCTTGTCCTGGTAAACAATTTAGCAATTAGACTCATGTCAGAGGTTTCAAGACCAGACTAGTTCAGTTATATCATGTCAAATATTCAGAGTTGTATAGCCAGTATTGGCTCAGCATTTATCATTTAATTTTAGACTTATGATTACTTAACCTATGCTTAGTTCTCACCATGCATGTTATATTATATTCCGCATTAGTACATGCCCTTTGTTGATTCAGCTAGCCATGTGGTTCGCTCGGTCAGATGCAACAAGGCACCCAGTGCTGTGTTCCGCCTAGGCCATGGTTCGGGGCGTGACAGATGAGTAGACATGAAGTTCCTTCTCCCCCACAATTTTGGTTTTATTTTTGTTGCACTGGGGACAATACATGATTTTAAGTATGGGGTGTTGAAGTAAACATCTTATTTTTGGCATGTATTCGTATTATTTTTATGTTTGTCGGTTGACTTTGTTTTATTTCTTTCTTGCTTTTTTGGAGTTATGGGATGTGGTACTTCAAAACTATTCATGGCCTGTAATAATTTGTAATTAACATATTAGTATTTTAAAAATAATGTGTCGTTTTAGTAGTTAGTGCACCCCTTTGTTTTTGTTTTCGGTTCTTTTCTAGAGGGGTCTTTGTTGCATAATTTTTTTAGTCATAGAGGCGCAGCGAAGACGGATGGATGACGAATGTCTTGAGGGAACATTAGTCATTAGGAAGAAGGTAGAAGATGAGAGCCCTTATGGGCATTTGAATGCTAGGTTCTCGGGATTAGGTACACCATTAACAACATGAGCGAATCTCAAAGTTTTGAAAGTGACATTGTGCTTAAAAATAATAACTTATTTTGAAAGCCTAAGCTCTTCAACTTGAGTCTTGTATAAAATTGTTGGCTTACAAATGCTCTCATTGAATTTGTGTCATTGTTTGCTGAGTAGAGAATCATATGGATCCATCTTGAACCAAGAGTGTTCTATGTGTGGTGAGTAATTTTGAATATATTCCATGTCTCATATTATGTCAAAAACTTGCCCGGTATGTTTACAAAGTGAAACTAGGTGTGTCCAGTTAGGAGATGCTATAGGCATTTTTTTTGTTAGCCATGATTTTTGACCATCTAATTACCTACCCGTATGTGATATCCTTAGTTAACACCTTCAAGCCTTAAGCCTATTTTCTTTGGTAGACAAGTCCTTAGCCATCCCTTTTGTTGGTATAACTTGAAAAATTTGATCCCGAACTCCTAAAGCACTTTAGAAATTGAGCCCTTAAAAGTAAGTGGGAAGATTACATGAGGGGAAATTTAGGCGGAAACTAGAAAAAAGAGGTTAAGGGTGCACTTTGCTGAAAATAAGTTAAGTGTATGTTTTTAGTAGGGACCAAAAAAAGAGAAGAAAAATATGATCTACTTGAAAAAGAAGAATAATAGAAAATTGCTCCTTGCTAGTGATGTACAACGAAAAATAAAGATAGTGTTTAATAAAAAAGAGGAGCATAAGGGGAAGTGAAAAAGTAAGGTTGAAATATTGACGAAACAATGGAAAGCACATAAGTGAAAATAAAATGTATGTCTTAAAAGTCTTAGGGAGGTCACTATTCATCCAAATAATTCCTACCCGTCCTTTAGCCGACATTACAACCATTGAAGTCATATTTGATCCTATACTTGATATGCTTGTGTTAATAGAGTATGACATTAAGGTAAGCCTATGGTAGTTTGTATGAGCAGGTGAAGTTCTTATTAAGAGTGAGCATAATTCTTTCTATTCATTGCCCGTGTTGTGTTTTGTTAGAAAAAGGTTTGGCAACTCTCTTTTTTGTGAGGGCACATAAGTGGTGAGAGATAGGTGATATGATTCCTTTTCTAGACGGCATGGCCGTTTTTGCCTAAAATTGTATAAGCGAGTCGGTTTTAGAGACTAGGATGTTTTGAAGAAGCTGTTGGCATCTTTGAAATTGATTGTGACGATCCGTAAATCCGAGTTAAGTGTGAAAGTGTATTGGAGGGTTGGACTTCACTGTTTTTGGTTAAATGTAGCCGTATTTTGAAATACGGCCACGGGCCGTATTTTGAAATGCGGTCCCTATTCCTTGGGCGTATTTCACTGCCTTCCTAGGTTGCTCACTATTTTTGTTATCATAAAACACGGCCAGAGTTTACTACCCCAAATACGGACCGTATTTCTGGGCATATTTCACTCGTTCCCAAGACTGCTCACTGTTTTTGTTAATCGTTAAATACGATCGCAGAATACGGTCCGTATTTTACCCGCCGCCAGTTGTGTGTATAAATAGCGGGATTCAGTTAATTTTATGACTTATTCTCATTCCCGTAAACCCTAAGGACGAAAATCTTGTCTCCACGTCTCCAAACATAAAGGTAAGAACATCTTTAACATTATTAATCAACCCTAGCATTAAACCCATGACTCTTAACATGATTCTTTAATGAAACACCTAGAGTTTGCGAGTAATCCTTCTCAAGGTGACTCAAGCTAGGATTTTGGGTGTTCTTCGTTGTAAAAGTGAATTTTCGAGTTACATAAGGCTTAATTAAGGTATTCTCTCTTTTGAAAACTTATTTTGAATGAAAATCACTTTTTGAAACTATTATTGGAAGTATAAATTTCATTCAAGGTTCTTTAATGAATGAAAAGAAAAGTAATCTTTTCTTGTTTCTTGAACTCTAATTCATGCCTAAATGGTGGTTAATGTGTGTGAGGGGAAAAACCCACATTAAGCCTAGATTGTAATAAACCCTATATATGTAGATGATATTATGAACGTTTTCCTCTATAAGAGATGCTTAATAATGATGGTTAAGGATTGGTAATGATATTCTCATTGATGAATTAGGACATGAAAATCTTTCGTAAAGAAGTTAAACGTTTTCAAAACATTGATTGGAACGACTTATTATTTCAATATGGCATAATGAACCTTAATGACAATTGATGATGTGAAAACATTACAAATGAATTATGAATTGGTTTCTATGCTAGGAAAACTTGTTGTAGTGTTTTGCCTAGCTACTCAGGAAAAAGAGTAGCCACTATGGATCCTAGTGTTATAATGCCTAGCCATTCGGGCGGAAGAGTGGCCACTTCCGGGTTCTCTAACTGGGGTGTGATTATGCCTATCTATTCGGGAGAAAGGATAGCCACCGTTGAATTTCATATTCCGGTATGATGCGCTGCTATGATTAGGGAACCTCAAAGGTCATCCCTTTGTTATGATTGGTTTTTAGGCTTGTATTGGCAAGTGTGATATTCCTATCTTTCAATGGAACTGTTGTTTAATAATCATGATCAACTTAAATGGCATATTTGGAGGTTGGAACTTGACAAGGACTTTATAACCTATTTTTGATAATTGCCTTTCATTGAGATAAACAAGCTGAATAACTGTTTCCATATTGTGTCACACTATCCTCAGAACTGATTTCTTTATATGTTATTACACTTTATTTTCATATCACTTGTAGTCCCCGAGGCATTCATTGATACGAAGTACTCGATACAACATTGTTGTTTTTTATGGTATGTTAGGTAACGAAGAAGAGTAAGTTCGTGACATTCAGAACGTTTAGGAGAATTTGCTGATACTGCTGATTCGGTGAGCCCACATGCTTGTTCGTAGGACACCCCATTTATTGATTCCATTTATTTATATTAGTTTTCGGGCTGCGTCGCGATGAGTTAGATGTTTATTCCTTATTCTTAGAAGCTCCTTAATGTTCATTCGAATTTGGGTAGAAGAAGAGTTGTTGTTAAACTCTTTCGGGTGCACTATCATGTTTTGGTTAAATTATTTAAATTATAAAGACTTCCGCTAATCTTATTCTTACATCATGACTTGTTAAAATTTATTTTATAAACTGTTGGAGGTGATTATTGAACTTGGCGGGTTCAAGTGTCATTACGTATCTTTTAGGTTCTTCCGATGTTGTTAGCCACGTCGGATCTTTGGTCACAATCTGAGCGGGTTTTGGGACATGATAAACTTGGTATCATAGCCTAGGTTTAAATACGTTCTAGGATTATTGTCGATGTCGGTGGAGCTGTGTCTAGTGGAGCTTTCCTTGTGCGGCCGTCTCGATCACCGGCATTTACGAAACTCCCAGGTCATTTATAGGTGTTTCCTATTCTTCTTGATTCTAGATTGTGCTGTAGAGCTCAAAGTCCTTTTAGGATCGTTCTAATTCACTCTCTAATTCGTGCCTTGCAGAGATGGCTCTGACACGATCCAAAAATAGTAACCGAGCACAACCCGTGAGAGCTAGCCGAAATGTTAGGGGCGCGAATGCTGGTAATGGAAATGATGCTGGAAATCAAGAACCACCTCCTGCACCACCTGCTCCTGCTGTTCGTATTATGGGTGTGCTAGAGATTGGTACTATGCAAATGGCTATTCAAATGTTAACTGCATTGGTTGTAGCTCAGCAGCAACGTGAAGGTGTGGGAACTCACGGTGGAGGCAGACTTAAGTAATTCCTAGATTTAAAGTGACCAGAGTTCTTTGGGTCACGAGAGGTGGATGACCCCTAACACTTTTTAGATAAGACCTTTAAGGCATTGAGGGCAATGGATGCCCAGGATTTCAAAGATGTGAGGCTCGCTTCTTATTAGTTGAAGGATGTTGCTCACGCATCGGTTGAGATGTGGGAATCTGAGAGGGGTTGATTGCTTTATCTCAGATGGGCCGAATTTGAAGAGGCATTCATGGAAAGGTTCTTGTACGATGAAGAAAGATTTGTTATGGCTGAAGTTCAAAAAGCTGGAACAGGGTAACAAGTCAATTTGTGAGTATAGTTTGGAGTTCACCCGTTTGTCAAAGTATGCTTTATACATGATTCCGATTGAAAAGCATAAGTTGACTCATTTTGTGAAAGGCTTGGTACCACGTATCAAGTCTGCATGTGCTGTTGTTGCTATGTCTCCTACTTGCACTTTCGCATCTCTGGTTAGGTTTGTTGAACAGTAGGAGAGTTGGAAAAACGAGAAGAGAGTGGATTGAGACCAGAACAACAAGGCCTGATCTGCAGGTGGTTTTGGTGGTAACAGCTATAATAGAGGGTAGAAAAGAGGGTATTCTTCACCTGCTCAGTCTTATTCTTATTCCCATGCTAGTGTGCCTTCATTAGGCAAGGCCAGAAAAATAATAATAATAGTAAGTTTCGTAGGGAAGTAGTCATCAACTAGGTGCGAGAAGAATGTATACGTCGTCATTGGGATTACGGACGCGCGCGTAGAGGGAATGCAAAAGTGGCTACGTGAGATGGCCGGCTATGAATAACCAAAAGAATGATTCGCACCTTAATACGTGCAAAATTCGCCTGCTGGTAATGCTAACAAAAATAATCAGAATGCTCGTAATAACGGCAAACGAAAGGAAGTTGCTAATACTTCTAGTGGAGGGACAGCTCGACTTGATGGGCTGACTCTTAAGGAGGCAGCTGAGGCTTCTGATGCTATGGTTACAGGTATCCTTACCATCTGTTCTCATGATGCTTACTAATTGATTGATCGGGGTTCAAATTGTCACGACCCGAGCTACGGGCCGCGACGGGTATCCGGGGCTAACCATCGAACACCACTCACTTACCTGCTTATCTGCTGTTATTCATACTATATGCTCGTAATCATATAAAGCGTCATTTTACGAAATACATTAGCCTTTATAAACATAAGCCCTTAAATTTATCAAAATAATATATACGTACGTATACATACAAGCCATGGGACCGTACTACCCACTACCGTATCTACGAGCCTCTCTACCAATACTAGACATCGGACGGAATAGGACCCGTCGTGCCCAAAATAGGAATATACAAACATATGTACCAAAAGAATGTGTCGTAGCCTCAGATATGGAGTGCTCTCGAATCCGCCGTAGCTCTATGGATCGGATCACCTCCCCACCTCGTGGGCGTGAACACGACGTCCGAA
This sequence comes from Lycium ferocissimum, assembly GCF_029784015.1. Classification (NCBI taxonomy): domain Eukaryota; kingdom Viridiplantae; phylum Streptophyta; class Magnoliopsida; order Solanales; family Solanaceae; genus Lycium; species Lycium ferocissimum. The sequence goes on along the minus strand of NC_081347.1, from coordinate 35,579,258 downwards.
GAAAGGACGTCGCACGAATATTTACCGAGTATGCGAAGCATAAACAATAATGAAGCATCGATAAGGCGAGGAGGCATAATATAAGGAGCAATCAGAATCGACCGAATCATAAGAAAGATCATATATATACTTACTCTCGAGAGCTTATCATCCCCGTATCAATATCATATGTACATGTCATATATCTTTGCCACCATATAGGTGCGGTGTAATAATCAGTAACAATAACATCATCATTGGCCTGCGTCCAGGCATCCTGCGTCCAGGATATTATCTCATGCCGTCCTTCTAGTGCGCCCGCCCATACCCGTTTGGTCATGTGTGTGTATAGCTTCCCTTTTGCGGTGGTCGCCGACATATATAAGCGCGGTGTGATATCATCATACATTCATTACATCATACTTATCATAACATGCTCATCAAAATTATGCTTTTCATGACATGCTCATTATAATATGTCTTCATAATATGCGTATCATAACTAAATCCTAGTATGGTTATCATCATATACTTATTATATTACATGCGTAGAGACTCTTAGCTATTCATACTTGATCGGGGGTGACGTAAGGTCGTGGACCCCGTGATCGTTATGAGCATTCTTAAATGTGCACTTCCTTGAAGGAACAAGCATAAGGCGAGTGTCACATAGTGATGAATATCATTAGATTACATATATTGTCATTCACTCCTTAGGAGCGATAAATATCGTAGGCTATGACATTTCTAGACTTTAGCTTACTACCCCACTTTTCTTTTATTCAT
>NC_081347.1:35563838-35578393 GCF_029784015.1 Lycium ferocissimum | reverse complement strand
GGGTTCGTCGGTTGCGAACCAAGAATGTGGGCTTGGTTAAAGTTTTTGGAGGAATAAGAATGTTAAATGACTTGAGAAGCGGGGGAAGGGAAATGAAGTTTAAAGGTACCCGTTTTGTTTGGGCGGTATAGGAGGTTTAGTTTGAGGCATCATCACCCCCCAAGTATTATTCCATTTTAGGTAATCCTGATTGATCGTGTGAGGACATGGTATTGTATGTTGTAGTACGTGGCCCTGTGTGGCATCGTTTGGGTTCTTGTTTTGGGGTTGGATTGGTATATGTAGGGGGCTCTCCAAAATTTTTATAGCCCATGATTGTTTGAACATTCGAGGACGAATGTTCAAAAGAGGGGGGGGGGAGAATGTTCCCCTTTCCTTTCTCGTCGTAGTAGAACCTATGGTTTCATAGTCGGGCATGCCTTGGAATTAAGACCGTGTCGAGTTTCGGAGATAAAAGCGTCTTCCCCGTATCAAATTTCCGGCGGTTTTCCCGATAATTTTAAAGTTAAAAGTTGAACGAATCGAATCGACGCGATGGGGGGCTGTTCGAAAATCCCGGACACCGATCATAGTCGACGGACCATCGACATGGTCGACGGACCATCGACATGGTCGACGGACCATCGACATGGTCGACGGACCATCGACATGGTCGACGGACCATCGACATGGTCGACGGACCATCGACATGGTCGACGGACCATCGACATGGTCGACGGACCATCGACATGGTCGACGGACCATCGACATGGTCGACGGACCATCGACATGGTCGATGGACCATCATTGTGCGGTATCGATAGGGTTCTGTAGCCTTGAAATCTGTAGCGTAGGTCAACGGGCAAGTCGATAGACCGTCGACGGGTCGTTGGGGCCCATTCCCCAAATTTTTCCAACGGGATTTTTTAATTGTATAAATATGTGGTCCTCTCTATTTCTTATTTTCTTTTAAAAAGTGAGAAAAAAACCCCTAGTATTTTTATTTTGACATTTTCTATCAATATAGTGGTGATTTGGCGAGATCCGAGCCCCGTAAACCGAAGCTTGTGAAGAAGAAGGTTGTTTCTAGGGTTTCTTCAAAGTTGCAAAGCTTAGAGAGATGGAGTTGAAGTTGATCCTTGGAATCTTAGACCCCTCAAGGTATGTAAATGATTTCTACCCTTGTATTTAAGTTAAATATCAAGAGTTTTAGTAGTTTTAAGTGAAGAGAGGATACTTATGGAAGTGGTAAGTTGATGAAGGATAAGATAGGGATTTGGGGTGTTTTAAGAGATGGTTGGGAATGGATTTGGGTATATTTTGATATATGAGTGTTGTCTTTGTTGTTGTGTTTGATGTTGGATCGAATGGGAAGTCGAAGGGTTGTTGAGCTTACAAGGAAAATATTGTCAACAATTCGTTAAGCTCTATATGTATCTAAATGGTTAGTAAGCGAGGTAAATAGTCTAATTAAGGCCTATGTTATCTTAATTGTAGACTTACAAGTTCGAGAGGTAGAAGTTGGACGATTCGATATACTTCAAGGTATGTTAAGGCTATCCTTTCTTTCTTTTGGCGTGACTTTATGATATGAACCAACAAACGAGTAAACGAGCTTTCATATTACTCTACTCTTAGAAGCATTAGGAGTACTTCAGTCTTTGATGTTCATGTACCCCATTTATAATTGTCCCTTCTGTTCATGGGTCCAGATTTATGTATACAGTTTATTCATGCATTACATTCATTCATATATATGCCTATTGACCCGTGACCAGAAGGCGTTATATACGCAATTATTATATCTATATGGGATATGGGGAAATGGATAGGCGTTATGCACGCATTACCACCTAATAAGTCGGTACAGTGCACGGGATATATAAGGATCGAAAGCGACACGTACATGATAATGTATATGATAAGTGGCCGCGAGAGAGGTGATATGATATGATGGGATATAGAACCGAACGTATAAAAGCATTTATATATATATACACACACACACACACACACACACATATATATATGACCTACATTGATAGGCATGAACATGCATATGCGCCGGAAGGCATTGTTAGTTATACAGATTTATGCAGATGCATGCAAATACTAGTTCATACAAGTACATGCGGATAGTCATTCCGACATGAGTTCAGATATTATTCATGATTCTTATATATAGATGTTGTTCTAATGCCTTTCATACTCAGTACATTATCCGTACTAACTCTCCGTTGCTCGGGAATTTGCGTTCATGCCGCGAGTTCGAAGACACTGCGGTGGTCGGCCTTAAGTAGGACTTTTATCCAGCCGTGGTTAGTGCGGTCCATTGATCCAGAGCTGTAGTATATTTTAGTATGCTAGTCTTTTGAGATGTACATGCATATGGGTATGACGGGGCACAATCCCGTAATCGTTATAACTTTATTCCGGTAGAGGTACGTAGGCAGATTTGTATGTATTAGTAAGACAATGTAGCCTTGTCGGCTTTTATTCTTTTGTGTATAGTATAAGTAGCAGCCTAGCTAGCTTGCATTGTTGTTACAGCATGTTTATGTATATACAGGTTGTATAGAGTTCATGATGTCGCCCATTTATGAGGTAATATGAGATCAGTTTGAGTCACTTATGGGCCCTTGATGTTCAGTAAGGTTAAGATATGAGTATAAGGGTGTTTGGTCGCTAGAGGTCAGACACTCGTCATGACTCATTAATTTGGGTCGTGACATACATGTTCTCCATGATGATGATGATAATGGTGGTGATGATGATGATTCCATTTCTAGAGATACCAAAGCTTATAGTTCTTAATGTCCTTATGATATCATTGAGCTTGTTCCATGATTATTGCTTTTATTCATTGTTGTTAATCTCATCTTATGGTAGTTGTTCTTTCAAGGTGAGATATAGCGATGATGATGATCCCATAAGAGAAATTGAAGGTTCACCCACCTTACGTCACTCCGTTAGAGTTGTAACATTTTATTTGGGCTCTCATGCATGCTTTATATATATGTATGTATTTTGTCACACCGCGCCGCGCTATAGTCGGCCAGGCAAGCACGTAGATGTCCACACCACTGCAGTGGGCTGGTTTTGATGATACCCCGAATGCGGGATGCCCTGGACGCAAAATGATATGATATATGGATCGGGCTGCACGTTCTGCAGCACTAACACTTATATTATATAGGTATGAAAATGTTTTTTTTTTTTAAAGTTAAGCATACATGATATCTTCCTTAAGAGGCATTCAGATGTACAGGTTATCTCTCCTATCTCATGTTTCTTCCATATTTTCATTATGTTGTTATTCATGTCTTACATACTCAGTACATTACTCGTACTGACGTCCTTTTGTTATGGATGTTGCGTTCATGCCCGCAGGTAGACAGGGAGGCGGACCGGACCCTTAGGTTGCTTCATCAGCGACTATAAAAAAGAGCTCCATTTGTTCTTGAGCTACAGTTCAGCTGGTACTATTCTTTTGTGTATATATATATATATGGGCATGGTGGGGTCCTGTCCCGTCCTTATGATGTTTTGTACTCTATGTAGAAGCTCGTAGACAGATGTACATAGTTAGATGTTCGGCAAAATACATCAAAACCCCCCTAAACTATACCCGAAAAGTCATTTTCACACTTAAACTATCCTGGCGACCCATTACACACCTAATATATGAAAAAGTGATATTATTTGCTCCCTGAAAGCTGATGTGGCATAAAATGTAAAAATAACTAAAAAATAGGCGCGTTTAATTAAAATTAATTCATTTTTCTTTTTTTTTTTTAATACCAAATTTATATTTTTTTTTTATCCCCACCCTTCCCTACCGAGTCCCTTTCTTCTTCATTTCCCCGCCCCCTTCCCCACCCGTCCCTTTCTTCCTTTCTTCCAACCCCTACCCATCCCATTCTTCTCTCCTCCTCCTCATTTCCTCCATAACCCAAAAAATGGAAAGTTCAAAAAAAAAAAAAAAAAAAAGGAAGCAAACCTCCAAAACCCCATCCTACCCCAAATCCACAACCAATGCCAACACCTAAACAAAATATCCAATTTCAATTTTTTTGCATCAGTACATGAAAACAAGCCAAAAAAAGAAGAGAACAAATTTCATCAAGCTATTTTCAAAGAAAAAAAAAAAAGAATGGCAAGGACCGCTTTCTCCTCAAATCCCTTTATGAGAGCTCCGCTTCACCCAAATTCATAAAAAAAATTTGCGGTTGGATGTCCATGTTCCCCCGTTCTTCCAATTTTTCTCGATTTTTGTTTCATAAAGCTTGCCTCTTGTCTCTTTGTGTAGATTATTGGTTAGGGGTGAAGGGAGGAGATTCTCTTGATAATCCTCACACAGTTGAAATAACGATACTTAGCTTTGTTTGGGTGCTTTTGACCAATTTTTAGTAGGAATTGTTGAAATGAATGGATGAAGTTACATAGAGTAAAATACTCTTGGTTTTCGTTACTGCGATTATTTGTAGCAATGTGCTTCCATATGGTATACTGCGATAATGTTTATTGCCATATTATTTTTGGCTTTAAGAAGTTCGGGGTGCGGCTCTCCTGCGCCAACACCTTTTCTCTGTAGTCCTAGCTTAGGAGTTCCATCACTAACCAAGCACGTTTGTCTTTGTATCTCCCGAAGTTCATATTTGAATGGCAAGGATGAAAACGGTGGTTGTTGCTCTTTTGTTGATGTAATAGTTGATGTAATAGCGGCGGTAGTAGTAAAATTACTAATACTCCCTTCGTTCAAATTTATTTGTCCACAATTATTGGAGGATTGGTGGTGAAAGAGAGAGAGAGAGAGAGTGGTGGCGGATTGGTGGGGAGGAGGGAATAAAGAAGAAAGGGAGGGTGGGGGAGGAGGGAAAGGAAGAAAATATAAAATTAAAAATTAAAGAATTTTTGACGTGGCGATGTGGATTGACGTGGCTGCGATGTGGGGAGAGAGTGTGTACACTCTCCTAGTGCAACTGGTCATATTATATGAGGGAGTAAAAAATATCACTTTTTCATATATTAGGTGTGTAATGGACGTCGGGATAGTTTAAGTGTGAAAATGACTTTTGGGTATAGTTTAGGGGGTTTTGATGTATTATGCCTTAGATGTTCTGTAACCTTATCGGCTCATATTTTTTGTATATCATTTTTGGTAGCCTTCTCGGCTCGTGCATATGGGCATAGTTGTTGACGATTATATAGATGTGTTTTAATCTGTTGGACTCATGCCCTTACAGATTGTGAAATTTATGAGTTATCTTTTGTGGTCCACCTAGATATTATTATGGGAAGTACGTTAAGAGGTACTCGTTAGGTTAGCTCCGGATGCTCGTCATGGCCCTCCGGTTGGGTCGTGACAAAAGTGGTATCAGAGCAGTTCGTCCTAGGGTTGGCTACGAGCTATGTCCAGTAGAGTCTTGTTTATGGGTGTGAAGCGCGCCACACTTATAAACAAGAGGTTGCAGGGCATTTAGGAATGATCTACCTTTCTTTCTCATCCTAGTGTTATCCGGATTCCCTCTTTCCTAATCGTGTGTTATGATTTCAGTGATGCCTGTGAAGAGAAAAGCTACAGTAGCCCAGAAGCGCAAGTCAGCGGCAGGTAGGAGGACTGAAAGGGTACCGCCTACAGTTGTAAAGGAGGGCGAGTCCCAGAATGAGGTTCCATCTCGATCCTCTCACATTCGCCCGCTCCAGAAGAGCATAGGGGAGTACCAGCTCCAGCACCCCTAGTTCCTCCACCGGATGCCTCAGGCCAGGAGATGAGGGAGGTGTTACAACTCAAAAATTTTCATGTCGATTGCATTGTGAGAAAACTAACGTAATCCCGGAGAGGTCATGGAACCCTTATAAGGTTAAGGAATACTCTTAACAAGTGTTAAGCAAGTGTCTAAAGGTTCTGGGATCAAGCAAATTGAAGAAAATAAGTTTGTCAAAAATTTAGGAAAATTTGGCAGAATTTTGGACAGAAATTTTGGGTCAACTTTAGAGGTATATCTCCTAGTATATCAGGAGTTTTGAGGTGGAACAAAATCCTAAATTGAAGCTCATTGAGTCTAGTTTCCAATGCAATAAACCGTTCATCGATATCACCTCGGAGTAGAGAGTGGTGGACGTTACAACTTCGGCAGGCGGAGCAAGGATTACGCTCAGCGAACGCGCAGAGGCGCGCCCAGCTACAGTGCTCGAACGTGCCAGAGCAGTGCGCGAACGCGTTGAGGAAAATACTCTAGAAGCTATTTAAGGGCCAAATCTGACCCTAAACCTCATTTTCTCCACCCAAAAACACTTGAGAGACTCTAGAAACATTGAGGGATCATTTTGTAAGTGGATTAAAGTGACAGGACTATATACGATGCTCGGGAAGCGTATAAGGTCTTGTAGTCCTTGTTCTAAACATCAAATCTCGAAGAATCAAAGGAGGCCATTGAAGATAAATAAGATTTCAAGCTCTTGCAACTTTGATTGAGGTAAGGATACTCCCTATCATTGATATTATGAATTATATATTGGAGATTTAGTTGTTAAGGCTTCACAAAGGCTAGTGATTAGTTGAGACATTGGGAAAACATCGTGTGGGATGTTTTATTGAGTATATTGGTGTTGGTGATGATGTTGTTGATATCAGTGTTTCTATTGTTATTGTTTTATTGGTATTATGATTTCGGGCTAGGGATATTAACCGGTGAATCTTTTTTGCCCGAATTTCGGCAGATGCTAAGAGGATTTAATTTGAAGGCTTAAAACAAGTACATGACGATAAGCCTAACAATAGTATGAATGGTTTTATATGTAGATTGCGAGACCGGAAGTAGGTTGGAAAGTCGAGAAGTGAACTTCCAGGTATGAAAAAGCTAATCCCTTTCTTTCTAAAGGCATGATTCTCTTCTTATTAACCCATACATGACTTCCATAATATCTTATTCCCGAAATGCTAGAAGTTCATGATTCTCAAAGTTCTTAATATGCTAAGGATAGATGTTTTCTACGATGATAATGATTATGATGATGATTCCCTTTCTAGAGATTCCAAAGCTTATGGTTTTGATGCTATTATGAGATTATTGAGCTTATTTCATGATTTTATTAATTTTATTCATTGTTGTTAATCTCACCTTATGATAGTTGTTCCTTCAAGGTGAGATATAGCGATGGTAATGATTCATAATGAGACGTCGGAGGCTACTGACCTTATGTCACTCTAATAGAGTAGAAATGTTTAATTGGGCTCTCATGCATGCTATATGTATTTATATATTTGTATATAGTTATTCAGTATTATCGACTCCTATTATTGTCGGGTACCGATAATACTGAGTCCTATTATGGCTGGGTATCGATATTATCGAGTCCTATTATGGCTGGGTACCTATAATACCGAGTCCTATTATGGTCGGGTATCGCTATTATCTAGCATTATTGTAGTCGGGTACCGATATTGTATAGGTATGTATGTGGATATATGAAATGTTTCTTCTAGAAAAAGGTTAAGTAAGCATGTTAAATGTTTTAAAGGGTATCATGAGGTATAAACGATTCTTTTATCTTACGCTACTCTTCGTGCTTTTATCATGTTACTATTTATACCTTACATACTCAGTACATTTCTCGTACTGACGTCCTTTCTTGTGGGCGCTGCGTTCGTGCCCGCAGGTTCAAGTAGCCAGACCAGCGGTCCAGTTCAATAGGACTTCACTCAACTGCAGTCAGTGTGCTCCACTTGGTCTGGAGCTGTAGTCCCTCTTGGTATGTTATTCCAATATGTATATATGGGTATGACGGGGCCTTGTTTCGTCCTTTCTACAGTTTGTGTTCCGTAGAGGTCTGTAGACAGTTTGCATGTAGTTAAGAAGTTATGCAGCCTTGTCAGCTTTTATTTTTTGCTGTACAACACATGTAGCGGCCTAGTCGGCTTGCACTGTTACCTTCAGCATGTATGTATATATATGTGTTGGTTGTGAGGTCTTGACGTAGAGTTTATTATGTTATTCTTACAGAAGTGTTCAGTTCAGTTATAAGTCATCTACAGGCCACCATGTTGTCTAGTTGAGGTTTAGATACGTGTTTGGGAGGGCTTGATCAGTAGAGGTCGGGCACTCATCACGACTCCTTAGCTTGGGGCGTGACAGGAGGCCATTCGATTCTTCCGACCATTAGTAGCCGCTCGTGCCCGCCGGCGAGGTACGGGTCATGGTGAAAGAGGCATCGATTACAGAGTTCGTGATTTCATCAACCTAGACTCTCCAGAATTCTTTGGGTCAAAACCAAATGAGGACCCATAGAATTTCATAGATGAGATGTTAAGGACATTTCAGGTAATACATGTTTCAGATGTTGAGTTGGTAGAGTTGGCCTCTTATATATTGCGAGATGTGGCTGTTCATTGGTATAGTACCTGGGTGTTTTCTAGAGGGGCAAATGCACCTCCACCAGTATGGCAAGAGTTTATAGATGCTTTCCTCTGACATTATTTGCCGCCAAAGGTCCGACAGGCCAGAGTTGATAGATTTTTGAACCTCAGACAAGGGAACATGAGTGCTCGGGAGTATATCCTTTATTTTAATTCATTGGGTAGGTATGCTCCGGCTATGGTAGCTGATATGGGAGATCGTGTCCACCGGTTTATGAGTGGTTTAGGGCCACATTTGATTTGTGATTATTTGATGGCTTCATTTCAGGATGGTATGAATATTTCTCGCATTCAGGCCCACACTTAGAATCTGGAGGAGCGACAACTGCAGCGGAGGAGTGAACATGGGTATGATAAGGGCTATAGCAAGAGGGCCAGATCCTCAGGTGTTGTTAGTGAATTTAGAAGAAGTCAGAGGCAGCAATATTGTAGGCACTCAGGCCATTCAGCAGCTAGTGCACCTCCACGATTTGGAAGCAAGAGTTTGGATCGACTTATTTATTCTAGACCCAGTCAGAGTTCTAGAGCTTCGGGTTCTCGATAGGTGATTCGAGTCGACGAGACCATCTTTACCCGGTGCACTCGGTAGGCGGGCTACATTCGGGACAAGATGTTGCTTGGGTTCGATGCTTGTTATGCTCGCCGGACAAAGCCATATGACGCGATCGTCCATCGAGAGGCGTGTATATGGTTCACCCTACAAGGTCCGTAGCTGGTTCTTCATCATCCATACTCCCTCTTGGGAATAGTTCACAGACACTGGCAAGCCGTGGTAGAGGTAGAGGGGGAACATCTAGTTTGAGCGGTCATCAGAACCGTATTTATGCACTACCTGGCCGACAGGATCTCGAGTCTTAACCAGATGTTGTTACAGGTATATTATCAGTATCTTCTCATGATGTATATGCATTGATTGATCCAGGCTCTACATTGTCATATGTTACTCCTTATATTGCCGATCGGTTTGGGGTGAAACCTGAGTCAATTAAACCTTTTAAGGTGTCTACACCGGTTGGTGACCCAGCGGTAGCTAGACCGGTGTATAGAAATTGTGTGGTTGCAGTCCGTGACCATCATACTATGGCTGATTTGATTAAGCAAAATATGTTAGATTTTGATGTTATTATGGTTATGGATTGGTTGGCTTCTTGTTATACCAATGTTGATTGTTGGACAAAAATGATTCGCTTTCAGTTTCCAGGAGAACCAGTTCTAGAGTGGAAGGGTAATACATCGTCTCCGAGAGGTAGGTTTATTTTCCATCTCAAGGCAAGGAAGATGATTCCTAAAGGTTGTATTTATCATTTAGTCCGGGTTCAAGATACAGAAGTAAAGTCGTCGACTCTTCAGTCTGTCCCAGTAGTTAATGAATTTTCGGATGTGTTCTCGGACAAGCTTCTAGGCCTTCCACAAGAACGGGAGATTGATTTTACCATTGATGTGCTACCGGATGCTAAGCCCATATCCATCCCTCCTTATAGAATGGCTCTTGCGAAATTAAAGAAGTTAAAGGAGCAGTTGAGGGATTTGCTTGAGAAAGGCTTTATTAGGCCTAGTTAGTCACCGTGGGGAGAACCTGTGTTATTTGTAACAAAGAAAGATGGCTCCCTGCAAATATGTATCGATTATAGACAGCTAAATAAGGTGACGATAAAGAGCAAATATCCACTTTCAAGGATTAATGATTTATTTGATCAGTTGCAAGGTGCTCAATGGTTCTCCAAGATAGACCTAAGATCGGGATACCACCAGGTGAGAGTCAGAGAGAAGGACATTCCGAAGACGGCCTTCAGGACTAGATATTGTCATTTTGAGTTTCGGGTAATGTCGTCGGGTTGACTAATGCATTAACGGTATTCATGGATTTGATGAATAGTGTATTCAGGCCTTTCTTGGATTCTTTCATGATCGTGTTTATCGATGATATCCTGGTATATTCTCGATCCAAGGCAGAGCATGCAGATCATTTATGTGTTATCCTTAGAATTCTTCAGACCCGAAAGTTATAAGCGAAGTTCTCTAAATGTGAGTTTTTGTTGAATTCAGTAACTTTTTAGGGCACATTATTTCAGCTGATAGTATACGGATGGATACTCAGAAGATTAAAGCTGTGAAGACTTGGCCGAGACTTACTACACCTACTGAAGTCCGTAGTTTTCTGGGTTTGGCAGGTTATTACAGAAGATTTGTAGAAAGTTTTTTATCTATTTCTGCACCACTAAAGAAGCTGACTCTGAAATCAACTAAATTTCAATGGACGGATGCTTGTGACCACAGTTTGTAGGAGTTGAACGACAGATTGACTTCGGCACCAGTTCTGACACTTCCAGAAGGATCAAAAGGCTATGTTATTTATTGTGATGCTTCAGGTATTGGGCTAGGCTGTGTATTAATGCAATATGGTAAGGTTATTGCCTATACATCAAGGCAGTTGCGGAAACATGAGCAGAACTATCCAACCCAAGATCTAGAATTGGCTACGGTAATTCATGCATTGAAGATATGGAGGCACTTTTTGTATGGAGTTCATGTTGATATCTATACAGACCATAAAAGCCTCCAGTATATTTTCAAGCAGAAGGAGTTGAATTTGCCGCAAAGGCGATGGTTGGAACTATTGAAAGATTATGATGATAGCATCTTGTATCATTCGGGGAAAGCGAACGTCGTAGCTGATGCTCTTAGCCATAGATCCATGGGTAGCTTATGTGATGTTCAACCAGAAAAGAGGGAGTTAGCTCATGAGCTTCAACAACTAGCTAATCTAGGAGTTTGATTAATGGACTCAGGTAATACGGGAGTTAGTATTCAGAATTCAGCTGTTTCATCTTTAGCAGTTGAGGTGAAAGAGCGCCAGTATGAAGATCCCATGTTAGTTCATTATAGAGATACATTCCCGTAGAAGAAGAAGTCACCATTTGAGATTTCGTATGGAGTTCTCAGGTATCGAGGGAGATTATGTGTTCCTAAAGTTGCAGAATTGCGCCGCCAGATTTTAGGGCAAGCCCACTATTCTCGTTATTCTATTCATCCGGGAGCAACAAAGATGTATCACCGATGAAACGCATTATGAGATTTGGCAAAAAGGGTAAGCTTAGTCCCCGGGACATTGGGTCATACAAGATTGTACGTAAAGTAGGCCTGGTAGCCTATGAGTTAGATCTACCTTCAGACTTGAAGTCAGTTCACGATTTTTCATGTGTCAATGCTTCGTAAGTGCATTGGAGATCCTTCCAGAGTTGTACCTATAGGTGATGTGCAGATCATCAAACAATTATCCTACAAAGAAGTTCCCATTGCTATTCTAGATAGACAAGTTCGGAGATTAAGAACTAAAGATGTAGCTTCAGTTAAAGTTCTATGGAGAAACAATAATAAGGAAGAAATGACTTGGGAAGCTAAGGAAGATATGAATTCCAGGTATCCACATTTGTTTCCACTCCCAGAGAAGGTTCAGACAGAGACACCATTGTCTTCAGGTGCGTAATGCTTTCATTTTATGATCCGTTGGTCGTGTGGGGCCATTACTGTTGTTGTTTTAGCCAAGTGAGACATTGTATATTTTGGATTGTTGTGAAGGATGGTAGTGGTATAGTTACGGGGGAAACTCTGGCGAATTTTTCTAGAATCCCTAGGAGTCTAACATTCGAGGACGAATGTTCTTAAGGGGGGAAGAATGTTACACTTTGGAAATCTCATGTCGTTTGCATTAAAAGTAAACTAACGCAAACCTAAAGTGGACATGAAGCCCTTACAAGGTTAAGGAGGGTATCTAATAATTTTAAGTATGTACCTTAAGGTTTCGGAGCTAAATGAATCGGTTGAAGTAAGTTCGTTGAAGGTTAGGATTGGTGTTGTGTTTTTGGGAAGATTTCGTGTCGTTTGAGCTGTACATTTCTCAAAATCACCTTGTGAGGGAGTTATAGGTCTCCTTACATGGTTAATAAAGTTTTATATAAGTTCCAAGAAGGTCTCATAATGATTGGAGGTCTAACGAATCGAAAAGAACGCATTTTCGTAAAAATTGGAGTTTGTGGGCAGTTTGCGGCCGCATACTAAGTTTGAGGTGTAGCATACTGGCCGCAAACTCACTATTTTGGCTGATCTTACTGCCCAACACCAACCCCATGTTTTTGAGGGAGTATGCGGCCTCATATTGATCATGTGGTGCCGCATACTCTCCGTAACACGGTGCGGTGGGGCGATTTTCTGCCCTTTTTAGTATCAAAAAGATCTCATTTTTCACATTCACTTCCCACACTTATTTCCCCACATTATAAGAGAGTTCTTGAAGGCTCTAAAATATTCCAAAACCTTCTACACCATCAAAAGAGAAGATCAAACATCAAATCCTCAAGATAATCCATGGAAGATGATTGTTCTTGCTTCTCTTCAATGTCCTGATGTTCTTCTATTATAAGGTATGTTCTCCATCTTATTTATATGATTGGGTTGGTTTAAAGGTTTGGTAACACTTGGAAAGGAAAAGAATTAAAGTGGAGAAGTCACAAAGTGTTGAATTGAAGAAGATGACTATGAGATGAATTTCAAACAAAATTTTTGATTAATTTGAGATTAAATTGAATATAATTCTTTGATTATGGTATTGTGGATGTTATTATGGTTGATTGGAAGTTGTTTTGGAAATTGGTGGAAGTAGACAAAATAGGGGAAGTGCTGCTTAAATTCCGCTAGCTTGTTAATTACACTATTTTGAACTTAAGAATGTTTTCAAGATTTAACCTTAGTATGAATTCTCTTGAATGTAAATTTGCGGGCTTGGGAAGAGAACGTTAAGTAGTTAAGGAGACGTAAAGGCATGTTAAGGCTAACCCTTTCTTTCTTAAGGCATGAATTCTTTATTGTGAACCTACATATGACACCCATAATATCCCTATTCGTAGAAATGCTAGAAGATCATAATTCTCCAAGGTCTTATGATATTGTTGATACATGTTCTCCATGATGATGATGATAATGATGGTGATGATGATGATTTCATTTCTAGAGGTACCAACGCTTATAGTTCTTAATGTCCTCATGATATCATTGAGCTTGTTCTATGATTATTGATTTTATTCATTGTTGTTAATCTCATCTTATGGTAGTTGTTCTTTCAAGGTGGGATATAGCGATGATGATGATTCCACAATAGAAATCAGAGGTTCACCGACCTTACGTCACTCCGATAGAGTTGTAATGTTTTATTTGGGCGCTCATGTATTCTTTATATATATGTATGTATTTTCTCACACTGTGTCGCGCTATAGTCGGCCGGGCAGGCATGTAGATGTGCACACCCTTTGCAGTGGGCAGGTTTTGATGATACCCCGGATGCGGGATGCCCCAGACGCGGGATGCTATGATATATGGATTGGTTTGCACGTTCCGCAGCACTAACACTTAAATTATATATGTATGAAAATATTTTTTTTAAAAGTTAAGCATGCATGATAACCGCCTTAAGAGGCATTCAGATGTACAGGTTATCTCTCATATCTCATCTTTTTTCCATATTTTCATATTTTGCTATTCATGCCTTACATGCTCAGTACAATACTTATGCGATGTCCTTTGTTATGGATGCTTTGCGTTTATGTCCGCAGTAGACGGGGAGACGGACCGGAACCTTAGGAACGCTTCATCGACTACTATACGGGATAGCTCCATTTGTTCGGGGAGCTACGATTAGAAATTCGGTACTATTCTTTTGTGCATATATATATACATATATATATGTATATATATATACATATATATATGTATATATATATACATATATATATATATATATATATGGGTATGGCGGGGTCCTGTCCCGTCCTTATGATGTTTTGTACTTCATATAGAGGCTCGTAGACAGATGTACATGATTAGATGTTCTGTAACTTCATCGGCTCATATTTTTTGTATATCATTTTTGGTAGCCTTGTCGGCTCGTGCATATGGGCATAGTTGTTGACGATTATATAGATGTGTTTTTACCTGTTGGACTCACGCCTTTACAAATTGTGAAATTTACGAGTTATCTTTTGTGGTCCACCTAGATATGATTATGGTAAGTACGTTAAGAGGTACTCGGTAGGTTAGCTCCGGGTGCCCGTCATGGCCCTCCGGTTGGGTCGTGACAGTAAGTAATATTAGTAGTGTTACTGTG
>NC_081347.1:35552408-35563738 GCF_029784015.1 Lycium ferocissimum | reverse complement strand
TTGCTTTACTGGGACATTACGTCACGTCCCTTCTTGTGAGCTGCGTTCATGCGTGAACTAGGTAGCCGTGGACGATTCGCATTAGTAGGTCCTCCCCAGCGAGAGTCGACGCTCTATTGATCGGAGCAGCCGGCCTTTTTGGTATGCTATTCCGTTACGTGTATATATGGGTAGGGCCGGGCCTTGTCCTGTCATTTCTGAAGTTTGTACTCCGTAGAGGCCTGTAGACAGTGATATTTTTTCATGATATTACGCGGCCTCGTCAGCATTTATTTTGTTGTACAGTATATATGTGCGGTGGCCAAATCGGCTCACGCTGTTATTCTCGGTGTTTATGTTTATATGTATGCGTTGGTCGTGAGTTCCAAGTACAGTGGTCTTTTATGTTGATTGTTCGGGAGACGGATAGCTCGATTCTGATGCGTATATGGGCCCCGGAAGATAGGTCGGTGAGATGTAAATTACGGCCCATTGGTTTGGGTCATGACAAGTATTCAAGATATGAATCAAGTATAGAAACCCCAATATGAAACATTAACTCATATGTAAGCATGTGAGATGAGAATGTGTGTATATATATATATGCACACATAAGGCACATTTGACGGGGGGTGAGGATGTGGCCTAGTTATGGGCTAGTGATCCGAGGTCAGTTTCGAAGCGAGTGGTAAACGAACACCATGGGTCCCCTGCAGGTCATGACTATTGTGCGAAAAATGCCTTTAGCATTTTTGTACGGTTGAGATACTATCATTTGTTACATTGTATTACATTGGACTTTATCTTATTCTTGTTATTCGTGGTTATTTACTTGTCGCTATTGGGTTGTTGTGTCTACCGGTGCGATTACAGGTCTGTTTAATAATCGAAGGGAAGGTAAAGGTAGTGCCCTCATTGAGGATTTGTGGGTGTGAAGGGTGCTGGTTGTTATTCATCAATTATTAAGAGGTAGGTGGTCTAGGCGTTTCACTTGGGTTATGACTGATTGTTGTCCGTTAGTCTCTATTTCCTGTTGTTACTTTCGTTGTGGTAGTGGTAGAGGGAAACCGGGTATGCTTAGTCGTGGGTGCTACTTATGGTTGGGATTTATATAGGTGTGTACGACTATCCTTACCTATTTATCTTGATTGATTCTATAGTGTATGCATGAACGAATCTTAGTCAGCCTATGATGCTTACCGATACGTGTGGTGTACTGATACTACTCTTGCTACATTTCTTTTGGAGTGTAGATGTGTTTAATTTTATTGCTTGAAGTTTCGTTACCTGGAGTAGCGGATGTCTTCCTACAGCTTCTGTATATCTCATTCCAAAGGCAGAAGTTGGGTCATTTTATTTTGGCTACATCTTATGTATTGTAGAAGCTCTTGTACATGTCTAGACTCGATTTTCGAAAAGTGTAATTTTCTAAAATAATAAAGAGTGTCATTTGTGTTTCTTGCTTATTGTTTCATTATCACCTGTTATTTATCTGTCAAATGAATTTTACAAATGGGTTGGTTGGTAAGGGTTCGCCCACCAGGTGGGAAAGGTAGGTGCCTGCATGAACCGTAAATTGGGTCATGACAATGCCTTGCTCTTTGAATCATTCAGCGAGCTCGGGTGGCTAGAGGAAATATTTTTTCTAAGTATTAACCCATTTCTGACGGGCTATAAATAGATCCCTAGGTTGTTTTGAGAAGGGTTCAGACATTTTAGTTCGCAGAGAATAAGGAGTAAGTCTTTTCATTGTAGGGTTTTTTCTTTTACTGCCATTATTTCATCTTTTCTTAGATCAAACATGAAAGCTAATTGTTGTGATCTGATTATAAGTGGCTAATCTCCCTTGTTCTGGGGTTATGGCCAAAGTATGATTGTTGTCGTATGAACTTGAATTAACGTTTGCCATATTTATCATATGCGTGGCTAATCTCCCTCAGTTATCTTTATAGACTTAAAATATCTTATTCATGTTATACATATTCATGTCAGATGATATCATGTTCATGTTCAGCTTACCGATACAGTTTCAGTTTCTATTCTATTATTTCATATGCCATGCTTATTTCATTAAGTTACTTTACATACCAATACAATTCGAATGCACTGACGTCCTCTTTTATTTGCCTGGGGGCTTGCATTTCACAATGCAGATTTATAGGACGACGGATCAGCTCGTTAGGACTTGCACGTACCAGCTATTGGTGAGCCCCATCTTATTCGGGGTTTTATCTTTATTTATTTATTGTCAGTTATGCAGTAAAAGGTATGCAAGGGGTCTTGTCCCGATAAACAGTTTAGCAGTCAGACTCATGTCAGAGGTTTCATAGACTAGACTAGTTCCGTTATGTCATGTCAGATATTCAGAGTTGTATAGCCAGTATTGGCTCAGCATTTATCATTTAATTTCAGACTTATGATTACTTAACCTATGCTACATTCTCACCATGCATGTTATATTATATTTCGCATCAGTACATGCCCCATGTTGATTCAGCAAGCCATGTGGTCGCTCGGTCACATGCAGCAAGGCACTGAGTGTCGTGTTAGGCCCATGCCATGGTTTGGGGAGTGAAAAAGCTTGGTATCAAAGCCTAGTTTCAAGTGTCTTAGGGAGTCTATGAAACCGTGTCCAGTGGGGTCACTTTTATGTGTGTGTCGTGCCCAGACATATAAATAGTTAACCACCAAGACATCTTGGATTGTCTCACTTCTTTCATACTCTAGATCGTGCAGTTAGAACTATGCTTTCAGGAATCGTTCAAACTTGTGCGTATTACGTATTTCAGAAAATGCCTGCGAAAATAAATTACACCAGAAGGACGTCAACTACTAGCCAAAGGGCTACTGCTGAGGACTCTCAAATTCAGGAAGTTCACATCGAGCCTCAGGGGCTTGCACCGAATGCAGTGCTACTGACATGGCTATTAGGGGAGCTATCCAGCTGATCAGCTAAATTGTTGCTAACCAGGCCCAACGTCAGGAAATAGCTCCTAGCACAGGTGCAAATGGAGGGCCGAACAATTCTAGGACCAAGAAATACCTGAATATTAAGCCTCCAGTGTTCACGGGGTCTCTTAAGGTGGAGGATCACCAAAACTTCATCGATGGCTTGACAAAGTCTTTCGTGTTATGCATGCTACTGAGATAAAGGCCGCAGAGTTGGGAGCTTATCAGTTACAGGATGTTGCTCATATTTGGTATGAGACGTGGGAATAGTCTCGCGGGGAAGACACATCCCCAAAGAACTTGGGATGAGTTTTTTTATGCTTTCATTGACCACTTCTAGCTGATTGAGGTCACATAGGCGAAAGCCTATGAATTTGAAAGACTCAGGTAGAATGGTACTAGTGTGAATGAGTACTATCTCAAGTTTGTTTCCTTGGCTAAGTATGCTCAGTATATGGTCCTTGATATGAGGGCCTTAGTTAGGCGATTTGTGTTGGGCCTTATACCCGACTTACATGGTGATGCGAATATTATTGCTCAGAATGGGATGATGACTATCACCAAGATGGTCGCTTTTGTTCTGGGTATTGAGGACAGAATTAAAGAGGAAGAAATTCTTCAGAAAGAGAAAGGAAGAGGTTAGTAAAAGAGCTAAGTCTGCAGGTAACTTCAGTCATGGGAGAGGTGGAGGTAGGAAATTCTTCAAAATAAGTCATTGGGACCCGCTCCATCTGCAGCAGTGTCCTAGCCCCAAAGTTCAGGAATGATCAGAAGAGATAGAATTTCAGGCCAACATACTCCTATTCTCAGGCTAGTATGGGTCAGAAGACTTATGATAATCCTGTCTGCAACAAGTGGGGTAAGAGACACCCAAGGGAGTGTCGCATGGGTATGGATATATGTTATGAGTGTGGCCAGGACAACTATCTTTAGAGGGACCGTCCATCCGCGAGACAGGGTACCCGTGGTAATATGGCTCAGTCCACTAATTCAGCAGCTCCTCGAAATTCTCAAGCCCAGTTAGGGTATGGTGTAGCTAAGTTTGGCAATTCAGGCAGAGGTTGGAACCACTTGTATGCTTTAGCAGGTCGTCAGGATACAAAGGCATGTGCAGATGTTGTCACAGGTACACTAACAGTTTTCACTTTCAACATTTATGCTCTTATTGATCCAGGATCCACCCTATCTTATGTAACTCTATTTATTGCTAAGAAATTTGGGATTGAACCAGAAAATTTGCATGAACCCTTTAAAGTGTCCACTCCAGTTGGAGAGTCAGTTATAGCTAGACGTATTTACAGGGGTTGCCCAGTTTTAGTTTATCACCTCAGAACCAAAGCCGACTTAGCAGAATTAGAGATGGTAGACTTTAATTTAATCATGGGAATGGATTGGTTAGCTTCATATTATGCTACAGTGGGTTGTAGAACCAAAATAGTAAGATTTGAATTTCCTACCGAACCAGTCATAGAATGGAAGGGTAATTCAATAGTATCTAGGGGTAGATTTATTTCATATCTTAAAGCCAGAAAGATGATTTCCAAGGGGTATATCTATTACGTATTTCTAGTCATGGATACAGATACCCAGACCCCAACTCTCTAGTTCGTACCAGTCATTAATGAGTTTCCAAAAGATCTTCTCGGAGTTCCTCCTGACTGGGAGATAGACTTTGGAATTGATCTACTTCCCAACACTGAGCCGATATCTATTCCGCCATACAGAATGGCTCCAAAGAGAGTTAAAAGAGGTAAAAGCTCGTCAAAAGATCTTCTTGACAAGGGATTTATTAGGCCAAGTGTCTCACCTTGGGGCGCGCCAGTCTTGTTTGTCCGAAAGAAAGATGGTTCCTTACACATGTGCATTGATTACCGTCAATTGAACAAGGTCACCGTTAAAAACATATACTCTCTTCCCAGAATAGATGACTTATTTGATCAACTTCAGGGTGCCCAGTGTTATTCCAAGATTGACCTCAGATCAGGATACTATCAGTTAAAGGTTAAGGAAGTTGATATTTCAAAGACCGCTTTCAGAACCCGTTATGGGAATTTTGAATTTCTTGTCATGTCATTTGGGTTGACAAATGCACCCAAAATTGCTTTCATGGACCTTATACGAGTCTTCAAAATTTGTATCTTGATATATTCGTCATTGTGTTTATTGATGATATTTTGGTGTATTCTCGTAGTGAGACTGAACATGCAGAATATCTCAGAATAGTGTTGCGGACACTTCAGGATTGTGAGCTGTATGTGAAATTTTCCAAGTGTGAATTTTGCAAGTCAGTGACGTTTCTCGGCCACGTGATTTCAGGTGAAGGTGTGAAAGTTGATTCTCAGAAGATTGATGCTGTAAAGAATTGGCCCAGACCCACCTCAGTTTCAGATATAAGAAGTTTTTCGGGTCTGGTAGGCTATTACAGACATTTCGTAGAGGGATTTTCCTCTCTCTCAACTCCATTGAAAGTTAACATAGAAAAAGGTCATATTTCAATGGTCAGATGTATGTCAGCAAAGTTTCAAAGAGTTGAAGAAGAGGTTGACTTCTGCTCCAGTTTTGACAGTACTAGAAGGAACCAAAGGTTCGTAGTTTATTGTGACGCTTTAGGAATTGGTCTTGGATGTGTCTTAATACAACATGGTAAGGTTGTAGCTTATACATCTCGTCAGCTTAAGGCTCATGAAAAGAATTATCTAACTCATGACTTGGAATTGGTAGAAGTGGTTTTTGCACTTAAGATATGGCGACATTATTTGTATGGAGTGCATGTTGATATTTTCGCCGATCACAAAAGCCTGCAGTATAATTTCAAGCAGAGAGAGCTAAATCTTAGATAGAGAAGATGGTTCGAATTACTTAAGGATTATGATGTAGATATTCTCTATCATCCAGGGAAGGAGAATGTTATAGCCGATGCTCTTAGTCGGCGTTCCATGGAAAGTTTAGCTCACATTGAGGCAGATAAGAGAATTATGACCAAGGAAGTGCACCGCTTAGCTAACCTAGAAGTTCGACTCTTGGACTCCGAAGATGTGGATTTCTCGTTCAGAACAAGGTTTATTCCTCCTTCATCATTGAAGTGAAGGAGAAACAGCTCAATGATCCATTTTTATTACAGTTGAAAAAGGGGATTCACAAGCATAAGACGACGGCTTTCGAATAAGGGGGAGATGATGGTACTTTGAGGTACCAAGGCAGATTATATGTTCCAGATGTTAACGAGCTTAGAGAGCGAATTATGTCAGAAGCAAATAATTTCAGGTATTCCATTCATCCAGGTTCCGCGAAAATGTATCATGACCTTAAGGAGATTTATTGGTGGAATGATATGAAAAAGAGTGTAGAAGATTTCGTGGCTAAGTGTCCTGATTGTCAGCAAGTGAAAGCCGAGCACCAGAGGCCTTGTGGGTTGGATCAGAACATTAATATTACTGTTTGAAAATGGGAGATAATAAACATGGACTTTATAACAGGTCTACCTCGCTTATCGCGAAGACATGACTCAATTTGGGTAATTGTGGACCGACTTACTAAGTTAGCGTACTTTTTGCCAGTTAAGACCACAGATTCAACAGAAGACTATGCCAAGTTGTATATTTATGAAATTGTCAGATTACATGAGACCCCGGTGTCCATTATTTCTGTCACACCCTAATTTCCGGTAGGGCATGATGGGCACCCGACCCTTACCTAGGGCCGAGCGAACCCGCAGACTTTCGTAATACACATAATCATACTGGGCCCGCAAAACATGTCACAATGCAGAAGGAAAATTTTTCCGGAAAACAAACATGCCTTTCATCTTTTCAAATCAAATAAAACTTGCGACCGTACAAAATCTGTAACATAATGCATATTGATATATCGTCTTACATAGCCGATTACAAAATGAATCTGCAGAATAATGCATAACAACATATCGGCTCGCCTAGCCGCTTACAACTGACATATTACATACATGACCCTGTCTGCAAAGTCTCTAACACAACCCAAATACCAGAACATAAATGCTCGGACTCGGCAGCACTCGGAAAAAAGTGGAGTTCGCCAATCCGAATTCGGAACATCTTCCACTAGAATCCTCTTACTCATCTGTGCACCTGCGCGGCATGAAACGCAGCCCCCGAAGAAAGGGGGTCAGTACGACATATGTACTGAGTATGTAAAGCAGAAGTTACAGTAAACAGAACCGAACCACAATCGAAACAGAAGTACAGAAAGTGGGCATAATAACCAGCATACCAAAGTGCTACGGTGCATCGAAACACAAACCGTACATCGGAGGTTACGGAAGACAAATACAATAACCAGAATGCCCAAAATGCTTACTCACGAAACACAAATCACGCATAATCATCATACACATACCGTAACGCATCATAACATCATGACCGGTCATACGAGATGCCATTAACCGATGTGGGATTGGCCTAAACCAATGTGGGATTTGCCTAAACCAATGTGGGATTTGCCTAAACCAATGTGGAATTTTGCATCATCATTGGGTTTGCCCCACCATTGGGTTTGCCCCACCACTGAGTTTGCCCCACCATTGGGTTTGCCCCACCACCGGCCCTGATACCAACAGATCATATTCCAGAATCCATACATATAACATATAACATAACATATACACACAAAGACCCGACCGAAAGAAGTCTCGCGTACCAGACACACATCATAACACCATAATACATACGCGGTTCCCGACCGAAAAGGACTCGAACCGGACACATCATATTTCGAATACGATAGTGCGCCCGATAACATAACCTACGGCCGGGACTTGGCGAAAAATGTAACAATGTATCGCACGCAGTAGAATCGTGAGTAACCAAATATAGTTTAAAACTTTTTTCAAAGACCCAATAGATTAATCAAACGAACCATCATTTATAAGCCAAAACGAAGAATCAAATCGTATTTCCTTCCGAATATCCCTCGGGAACATGTCAAACCGAACTTCAAAAACCATAGTCACGTATCAAAATTACATACGTAAAAATCCTTATTTCAGACTCAACCGATAAATAAGTAATCATACTCGGGGGTCGGAAAGACGTTGTACCGAATTCTTTCAAAAGCCATCGAACTATCTACAGAAGAAAGTCGCGGGACCCACGGACGAGCGTCAACCCAATCCGGGCCCGCCTATGAAAATCATAGTCCTTATACGTTATAGAATCATTTGCTAACATATCAAAGCGATCCGAGCCCTTCCTTGAAAGTTACGGGCGTTCGTAGTTTCGAAATCGTTTAGGAACAGATCTCTTTTGAAAACAAAACTCTTTTCAAAACAAAACTCTTTTGCAACCTTAAAAATTTAATCATACAAAAGACATAAGGATCATAATTCGACCGCATTAAGGATACGAATATCAAGAAACAAATAAGAACCGTTTACACAACATTCAAACTCAATCATATCAAAAACATACGAACCATAGCCTGACCATGCTAAGGATACCAACATCAAAAGCAAATACGAATCATAAACACACTCGAAACTTAAGAAAATGGAGTTACCCCCGAGGCACAAATCATGTCATACCTTAATCCCGTCTAAGACATGCCAAAAGAAAAAGAAGGGTCGCTTCACATACCTCGGTTGCTTCCTAAGCCGATCCAAACTCAAGTCTCGGCTTCTCAAAATCTACTGACACGTCATTTGATATCAACATTAGCCATAAACATCGAAGAATTCAATTCCAAGCCATTACTTTTTCACAAGAATTTTGGGCAGCATTTCCCTATAACTTGGACATCCCCGAGAATTTAACTCGGCCAAATCATTATCAACAATACCAACAACACAATAGCAATACCAATAAGCAATTCCAAACGCATTCTAACATTAATAATCCCTTTCCACATCATTCGACAACATTCTATATATATTCAATTCAACTACATATATCCAAACTAATATCAACGATCGCCTATTCAAATAACAATGCAAAACCTTTCAAACACGATTCAAGAACATTTCCAACAACCCGCATAATATTCCAAACAACCAATCACATGCACAACCTTACCCGAAATCATTCCAATTCAACAAGAACATCACCAACAAATTTTTTTCTTTCAAACTCATAAACTATGCCAACAATCCATTCGTTAACAACTTCATTTTCATAAATTCAAGAAACCATATTAATATCACATTATCGTCCAATTCAGCCCACATGATTATATCTTCAACTTGGCTCATTAAAACTTCACTTTTCATCATAGAATCCACAACACAACATTCCAACCATACTAAATAAATTTAGTTCTTCACTTCTACACTACACTACACATACACGGCCACAACACAACAATTACAACTTTAACTTGAATCACTCAATACCTTCATTCTCATCATAAAACACATAACCACATCAACCAAAATACTACACAAAATTAGTTCAACATACCTATGCCAAATCCAGCCCATTTTCGGCCACACATCACATACATAAATTCCATGATTTCTATCCATTTCTACACACTACAACAACACCCAAACATGCTAATACAATTAATTCATCACTCCCACACCATTACACACCCACGGCCAAACATCAACATGCATATTTTCATGATTTCATTCACTTCCACACTCCACAACATACACAAATCATCCATAACACATGAAAAAGGAGATTAAATCTCACCTTTACCTCTTAGCTTTCCACTTGGCTAGGGTTGGTGGTTTGCAAAGATGAATGGATGGCTTACTCCAACAACCACTCCATGTTAATAAGGGCCTTCCACTTAGTAGAAAAGCTACAAGAAAATATTTTTTGATGGAGAGTTTTGGTCTTCAAATTTCCATGGACATGGCCGAATGGTTGCTTGCTTTTGGTTCTCCAAGCTTCTTGAAAATTCTAAGGATGGAGATGAGGAAAATAAGATGACTTAGTCATGTTTTAATACATATATAATTCATCCACATGGCCCTATGGCCCACACACACACATGGCCTCATATGGCCATTTTCATGAAATATTATCTTTCCAAAATTTCACTTCTAGCCCTTAATTTTCATGAAATGCTCAACTTTTCATAATTCACTTTTAACCCCAAATTTTTCTTATTCCAATTTTACCCTAACATTCCATACCAATTAAAAAGATGAAAATATGCAACTTGTGCATTAACACAAAATCAACAAAGCGGAAATTAAAAGTCTTGTCCACAACTTGTCGCAACCAACTTAAAAATATTTCCGTACAAAATGCAGATATAACAATTTCGCATCGTGGTGCTCGGCTCACCGGTGAACTTCCTCGAAATCCTTTCCGTAAAGGATTGGGTACGGTGAACCTCAAGACAAACTTTCACCCTCGTGATGATGGTCAAGAAGAGCGTCCTATTCAAACTCTTGAGGACATGTTGAGAGCATGTATCTTAGATTTCAAAGGTAGTTGGGATGATCACTTACCTCTCATTGAATTTTCTTATAATAATAGTTATCATACTAGCATTAAGATGGCACCGCTTGAAGCTATGTATGGGCGAAGGTGTAGATCACCCATTGGTTGGTTTGAAGTTGGTGAAGCAGCTTTGTTGGGACCATATTTTGTCTATCAAGCTATGGATAAAGTCAAGTTGATTCAAGAGCGTTTGAGAACGGCTCAGAGTCGCCAGATGTCCTATACAGATATACGGCGTAGAGACTTAGAGTTTCAAGTTAATGATTGGGTGTTCTTAAATGTTTCACCTATGAAAGGTGTGATTAGATATGGCAAGAAAGGGAAACTCAATCCCAGATGTATTGGACCTTATAGAATCCTGTGAAGGGTTGGTCAAGTTGTTTATGAGCTGGAGTTGCCACAAGAGTTTGCTGCTGTTCACCCAGTGTTCCATGTGTACATATTGAGGAAGTCTGTAAGAGACCCGTCGTTGGTTGTTCCTGCTGATACTATAACGGTTAAGGATGGCCTAACCTATTGTCACGACCCAACTAGGGGCCGCGACGAGCACCCGATACTTGTACCGGGCACCCCCTGTCATACGTCTTATTATTATTACTAAGTGGGCCGTATGAACACTGGCATTTTTTTTTTCCATATCATCGCTGATAATAGCATACATGTAAACGGGTAGTAATATACAATCAGACTGACATATCACACGGTGACAAAGACAACTAAGCCGTGAAACATCTACCCGTACATATCCGTCTACGAGCCTCTAAACACGATACATATAATTACAAGTAAGCGACTTTCGTGTCCAAATATATACATAAAGGTAGTACCCAAATATAAGCTCCGAAATAGCGGAGCGCCTCTCGATGTACATTTGGGGAAAGCTCCTAGGGATCGAGCCCGTCAACTCCGTCGACCGCGGACGAGACGCCCCCAAAAAAGGGGTCCAGGGGGAAAAAAGTATTAAGCCAGGGAAAA
>NC_081347.1:35545403-35552308 GCF_029784015.1 Lycium ferocissimum | reverse complement strand
ATCATTAGATTACATATATTACATCATTCACTCCTTAGGAGCATCATATCGTAGGCTATGACATTTCTAGACTTTAGCTTACTACCATCACCATCGTATTCATCTTATATTCCTTATCTCGTATAGCTATTCATGAGAGAGGACTCTTAACTTCCTTGGAGGTGGAACATTTATAGTAAAAGAGGAATTTCATGCCATAGGACTCATGCCTTAGGAAGAAAAGGATTTGCTTCACATACCTTT
Source organism: Lycium ferocissimum (assembly GCF_029784015.1). Taxonomy (NCBI): domain Eukaryota; kingdom Viridiplantae; phylum Streptophyta; class Magnoliopsida; order Solanales; family Solanaceae; genus Lycium; species Lycium ferocissimum. The sequence goes on along the minus strand of NC_081347.1, from coordinate 35,552,065 downwards.
GCCGCTTTACTATTCTATTGCTCGCTTGTGCTCCTTAAATGCACTCGTATACCTTCAATGGAATTCGTATTGACATTAGTTATATAATCGGGAAAACATGTTCTCTAAGCTATAGAAATTTGGGCAGCATCTCCTTTGTTTATACTACTTTCCGCCATATTTCATATCAACTCCCAACATTCCCAATAATCATCACAATATCGCTAACAACAATCGTCATTCATTCATATGATTCGCATTTCATAATTCACCTCAATTTCCCATAATTATGACTAAAAATCCATCGTTGCATTCTTTCGTATCCAATACTTATTTCATGTTCTATAGGTCATTTATAACACATTTATATCATCAACATATTCATTTCCATGATTCAATTCACTACTAATAACTAATGACAATATTCATCCATTTAATGACCCATTTGTGGTGCTCTTCTACAATCCATGAATCTCAACTTAAAAATACTTCAAATAGCATGTAAGGGTCATGAAACTTACCTTAAACAATAGAGGAACAAACTTGGAGTGGTGATTCACCCTTAGCACCAAAAACCTAGTTCATCTCTCCTTGGATTTCTTGACTTGGATGACTTTTAATGGGTTTCCTTCACTTGATTCTCTTGATTTCTTGTTGTTGATCTTAGATTTCTATGGTTTTCTCATGGATGAAATGTTTGGAACACTCTAGAGGCTTCTTGTGTTGTGGAGGAATGAAGGGGAAATGAAATTGAGGGAAGGAAGTCCCTATATAAAAATGCAATTCAGCCCGATGAATATACGGACCAACATACGGTCCGTATAAAACATACGACCGTATGTTGGACCGTATAATTAGTCCAAAGGCTCATGCCATTCTGGGTCAAATCTACGGCTGGACATACGGCCAGTAGATTTTATACGGCGCATGTCCGGCCGTATGTTTGCCCCCGTTCTTTGAGTTTTGTTTCGTCGACTCGTTTGATCTCCGATCCTTATGGAACCTTCTTAACACTTGTTCAACACTTCAATATCATTCGAACGGACGTTATAACTCTTTCTTGGGACATCTTTAGGACATCATTAACTCAATGCTCATAATTCTCGTCTGATACACTAACTTAAGTCTCGCTTCTCTTAACAACTTTCTTTCCTCAAGTCTAATGCCTTTGAAATTCTTAATTAGCATCATCACATACTAGTTCTTACTTGTCCAAACCTCATATACATTGTACCCCTCATTAGCCTATCCACTGTACGCTTAAGGGGAAATTTTCAAGGTGTAACACAAATTTATCCTATGTGACCCCTTATTTTGCTCTTGATATGGGCATGAAACCCGAACCTTTGTTGGAACCTTTTGCTGTTGATACGCCTTCTGTTGTTCCTATAATTGCTTCTAGGGTATATAGAAATTGTGTTGTTGTGATTAAGGGACGTGAGACTGTGGCTGATTTTTATGAACTAGAGATGGTGGATTTTGATGTAATTATGGGGATGGACTGGTTGTCCGCGTGTTATGCTAATGTGGATTGTCACCATTAGTTAGTTTGTCTTGCCTTTCCCGAGGAGCCTGTTATTGTGTAGGAGGGTGAAATTGCTAAGATAAGGGGTAGATTTATTTCCTATGTTAAGGCTCATAGGATGATTACTAAGGGGTGTATTTACCATTTGGTTGCGGTTAATGATACAAAAGTCATAGTACCCGAATTTTCATCGGTTCCGATAGTCAGTGATTATCCCGAAGATCTTCCTGGTATTCCTCCTGATAGAGTTATTGATTTTGGGATTGATGTTATCCCCGACACCCAACCTATTTCAATTCCACCTTATCGTATGGCCTAAAGGATCAGTTGAAGGACTTGTTGGATAAAGGTTTCATCCGACCAAGTTCCTCACCTTGGGGTGCGCTAGTATTGTTTGTTAGGAAGAAGGATGGCTCCCTTAGGATGTGTGTTGACTACCATCAGCTCAATAAAGTAACCATTAAGAATAAGTATCTCTTGCCTAGGATAGATGATTTGTTTGACCAACTTCAGGGTGCTAAGTTCTTTTCAAAGATTGACCTGAGGTCCAGATATCATCAATTGAAGATAAAGGATGAGGATATCCCGAAAACTGCTTTCCGTACTCGTTATGGGTACTTTGAGTTTCTAGTCATGTTCTTTGGGTTGACTAAGGCGCCTACTGCATTCATGGCTTTGATGAACCGTGTGTTTAAGTTGTATCTAGACCGCTTCATTATTGTGTTTATGGATGACATTTTGGTGTACTCTAAGAATCGTGAGGATCATGCTAATCATTTGAGGATAACTTTGACAACACTTGAGGAGATTGAGCTTTATGAAAAATTCTCTAAGTATGATTTCTAACTTGAGTCTGTGCCTATCTTGGGTCATGTGGTGACAGGGGATGGCATTAAAGTAGATCCTCAAAAAAATTCAGCGGTCAAGGATTGGCCTAGACCAACTAGTGCGACTAAATTCGTAGTTTCTTGGGTTTGGCAAATTATTACAGAAAGTTTGTGGAAGGCTTCTCATCAATAGCCTCTCCATTGACTAAATTGACACAGAAGACTGCTAAGTTTCAGTGGTCCGAAGCTTGTGAAAAGAGTTTCCAAGAGCTTAAGGCAAGGTTGACTTCAGCTCCTATTTTGACTGTACCTTCTGGGTCTGGTGGGTATGTGGTGTATTATAATGCTTCTAGAATTGGTTTGGGTTGTGTATTGATGCATAACGGTACGGTTATCGCTTATGCTTCACGAAAGTTGAAAAAGCATGAGAAGAATGATCCAACTCATGACTTGGAGCTGGCTGCAGTGGTATTTGCCTTGAAAATTTGGCGTCATTATTTGTATGGTGAGCATTGCGATGTTTTTACTGACCATAAGATCTTGCAATATATCTTTAAGCAGGAAGCGTTGAATCTCAGACAGAGAAGGTAGTTGGAGTTGTTAAAAGATTATGACTTGAACATTTTGTATCATCCTCGTAAGGCTAATGTGGTTGTTGATGCTTTGAGTGGAAAATCTATGGGCACGTTGGCTTATTTGCGTGCGCATGACATGCCCATGGGGAAGGAAATTCAAAGAGTTACTAGTCTTAGGGTAAGACTTGATGAAACTAAAGATGGGGAGTTAGCAGGAATCAGACCATCACAGTCTGACATTGTGGAAAGGATTAAATCCAAGCAATGTGATGACGACCTTCTGGCAAAGCAAAGAGATGGAGTGGAAAGGGGTGAGTACACTTCATTTACTGTTGGGACTAGCGACAGTGTTCTGTGGTTGCAAGGATGATTGTGTGTTCCTGATGTTGATGGTCTTCGACAAGAATTGATGATGGAAGCTCATAGTTCTAAGTATTCGGTTCATCCGGGATCCACCAAGATGTATAAGGATTTGAAACAACACTATTGGTGGAAGAGCATGAAGGTTGATATTTCTAACCTTATGGCTAAGTGTTTGAACTGTCAATAGGTGAAGGCTGAACATCAAAGGCCTAGAGGCCTGGTTCAGAATATCGAGATTCCGCAGTGGAAGTGGGAGGATATCAATATTGATTTCGTTATGGGTCTACCCCGCACAAAGGCCAAGTTTGATTCGATTTGGGTGATAGTGGATAGACTCACGAAGTCTGCCCATTTTCTCCCTGTGAAGACATCATATACCGTAGCGCAGTACGCCAAGCTATATCTAAAGAAGATCGTTAGATTGCATGGGATTTCGACATCCATCATATCTGACCAAGGTACGCAATTCACTGCTCATTTTTGGACAACCTTTCAGGAAGGTTTGGGATGAAATTGAGCACTACCTTTCATTCTCAAACTGACGGGCAGGTAGAGAGAAATATTAAGACTCTAGAAGATATGTTGCGAGCTTGTGCTATAGATTTCGGAGGAAATTAGGATGAACATTTACCTCTTGTGGAGTTCGCGTACCAAAACAATTACCAAGTGAGTATTCAAATGGTTCCCTATGAGGCGCTTTATGGGAGGCGTTGTCGGTCTCCAATTGGTTGGTTTGAACAAACTGAAGTGGAATTGTTGGGTCCGAATTTAGTTCATGAAGCAATTGAGAAGGTTAATCTTATTGTGCAACGACTCAAGACAGCGTAGTAGACAGAAGTCCTATACGGATATAAGGCGGTGTGAGCTAGAGTTTTCTGTTAGTGACAAGGTGTTCTTGAAGGTGTCGCTGATGAAGGGAGTAATGCGGTTTGGTAAGAAGGGGAAACTTAGTCCCCGTTTCATTGGCCCTTACGAGATTGTTAGAAAAATTGGGACGGTGGCTTATGAATTGAAGTTGTCATCTAATATGGCCATGGTGCATCCGGTGTTTCACATTTTGATGTTGAGATTGTACAAACCTGATCCTTCCCATGTGTTGAACCCTGAAGAGATTGAAATTAATGAAGGGTTAACCTATGAAGAAAAACCAATTCAGATTCTAGATCGTCAAGTTCGAAGGTTGAGGACGAAGGCTGTGGTGTCGGTCAAGGTGTTGTGGCGAAACCATAATACTGAGGAAGTTACTTGGGAAGCAGAGGAGGACATGAAGAAAAGATATCCTCACTTGTTCCCTATGGCAGGTATGAGCAAGAGTTTTAAATTATTCATAGATGAATCGTTGTGTGTGTTCGAAGCAACTTGTGGTTTAGTGAATTCTGTTTAGGCTAGATTCTCATTCGAGAACGAATGATCTTAAGGGGGGATAATGTGACACTCCGTAAATCTGAGTTAAGTGTGAAAGTGTACTGGAGGGTTGGACTTCACTGTTTTTTGGTTAATGTAAAATACGGCCAAGAATACGGCCCGTATTTTTAAATTGTTACACCTCGAAATTTCATATCGTTGTGTCGTACGTAGACTAACGTCAACTTATGGTGAACATGGAGTTCTTATGACATTAAGGAGGGTATTTGGTAGTTTTAAAGTGTATACGATAAGATTTTGAAGTTGTATGAATCGGAGGAAGAAAGTTCATCGAAGGAAAGTGAGGTATAAGTCGCGTTTGGGGAAAAGGTTTCGTAAGTATCAAGTTAAAGATTATTTAGTAAGGTCCTGTGAATGAGTTATAAGGATGTTTAGATTGTTAATGAAGTGTTAAACAAGTGCTAAGAAGGTTCCATGAGGATTGGAGATCAAACGAATCGACGAGAACAAGTTCGGGAGAAAAATGGGTTATACGACCATTTATACGGTTCGTATAACTTTATACGGTCTATATAATGGTCCGTATAACAGTTACAGAATGGACCAGTGTCTGATGGACTTATACGGTCACTTATACAGACCGTATAAAATTATACGGACCGTATAGGTGTTCGTATAAAACCATGTCGGGTTAGATTTTTTGCAAGTATATATATTAGACCCAAGTTCTTATTTTTCATTTCTCTCATTTCCTCCACACTTCATGAGAGCTCTAGAATATTCTATACACCCTACTTACATAAATCCAAGGCAAATCAAAGATCAAACATCATTAATCTAAGGAAATCAAGTGCAAGGATGCTCTCCAGGGTTGCTAGAAGCCAAGAAGCCCTTTGGAATTAAAGTTGGGGCTTTTCTCAAATGGAGTATTTTCATCCAAGGACCATTGCTATGTGATCAAAGGTGAGTTTCACATTTAATCCATGTTAATAAGAGTATTTGGTTGTAGAATGTTATATCCCGTATTTTTGTACATCGGGATATTTTAAGCTAATCGCGATAAGTTAAGGACAAGACTATTTTGGGATACGAGGTAGAGACTTTTAACCTCCGATTTTATTTTAATGCACAAGTTGTTTATAAATTTTATTTGGTATGGAAATATTAATGAAGGTTAGGGAATAATTAACCATGATTAGATTATTAAGTGGGATTAAGATTTAATTACTTCTCTAATTAGCCATTAGTGGGCGTGTGGGCCCCACCCATGGCTTGGCCAAATTTGATTGGCTCAAGCCATGAGTGGGACATGTGTCCAATATATAGGCACCATATAAATATCAGGATGACTAATGAAGTCATTCTTCATCTTCAAACTTGAGAATTAGAGATAGAAAGAGGTGGAGGAGCTCTCGGCCATTGCTGGCCGAGCTTGAGTCCTTGAGTGTTGATCAAAAAAATAATTTTATTCAAGTATTTCAACCCTTTGGAAGGTGTATAACAACGTGGGATTGATCCTAGCTAGCAAGAACAAGTATTAATTCAAGCCACAAATTCTAGCCAAGTTGAGAAGTCAAGTGTTAAGGTAAGGTTTAATCTTCTTTTACATGTATTAAGGGTGGTTTGAGCATGTTGTAATGTGTAGATATGGATGAAATTCATGGAACTATGTATGTTGGTGTTGAAGCCGTGTAGGGGTTGTTTTGTGTAGAAATGGTAAACAAATTTTACTTGGTATTTGGTTGTTGTTGTTATGGATTTTGTGATAAGAATAAAGCTATTTAATGGTTCAAGTTGGAGTTGTAATTGTTGTGGGTCATTGTAGAAGTTAATATGGTGTTAGTATAGTTTCTTGCATTTATGTGAATAATGTTGTTAACGTGTGGTTGTTGGGATAGTTCATGAATTTGGATGAAAAGAATGTGTTGTTGTTATTCTTGTTGAGCTTGGAAGATTATATGTTGTATTGTGCGTTGGTTGGGCTGTTTTGGAATGTTGTACGAAGGTCCGTGAGTGTTCTTGAGTCTT
>NC_081347.1:35525087-35545303 GCF_029784015.1 Lycium ferocissimum | reverse complement strand
AGTCGTAACTCCTCGGGAGACAGGTTACTGTGATATGTGTATTTATGCGACAGTTTTGAGACGACGTCTTGCCATTATATTTATATATAAGTTCCTTATCATGCTAGTTATGGACTGATTATAGTTAACAGGTGTATACGAGTGTCCAGCTCGGGCACTAGTCACGGCCTACGGGGTTGGGTCGTGACATAGAATAACTTGAATAAAGAAAAGGAGTAGAATATGAAGCTGCGTGGAATTAATGGTATTCTTGGATAGTGACTTGACATGAATCATAGCTCTTGATGTGCCATGAGTATGATCTTGTGGTGAATGATATTAAGAATGTTGAAGGAGCATTATATATGAACGAATATGGTGGTACGCCATAGTTATGGTTATGGATGACATTGGAAGGGCATTTTAAGAATCGAATAATGTTTAACTTGAAGAAGTTTATTGATTATTACTTCTTGGGTGTTATTAATGGTGTTTGGGAGTTATTTATTATATGGAGAAAGTTGTAAAAACAAAGGAAATTCTGCCCAATTTGCATTAGCTCTCAGTCGCATCAGCTTAAGCTTAAGTATGTTTTTGATTATCTAATTATAGTGCAAATTCTCTTGAATGTAGAATCGTAAGCTTGGAAGAAGAGCGTTTAGTGTTAAGGAGACATAAAGGTATGTAAGGCTAGTCCCCCTTTCTTTCAAAAGGCATGACTCGTATATTACTATCTCTATTTATGATTTCCATGACTTTCCTTCATTTCAAAAGTTACAAGTCTATGATTATTAAGAGCTTCTGATGAGATAAAGATAAGAGGTATGTTATGAATATGATAATGATGATGAATCTATGTCTAGAGATTCTAAAGCTTATGACATGATGTTATTGTGAGGATAATGGTCTTGTGGTATGAATTCTTTGATGTTGCTCATTGTTGTTAGTCTGACCTTATGATACTAGTTCCTTCAAGGTGAGGCATGCTGATTATGATTACTCCATAATATAATCGGAGGTCCCCGACCTTATGTCACTCCGTCGCAGTTATAGCTTTCTTTGAGCTCTCGTGCATGCTTCATGTCGAGTGTATAATGATGAGATTACACCGTGCCTAGATGGCCAAACATGACACCGCTAAGGCATAAAGGCTTATGATTCCACCGTGCCTAGATGGCCAGACATGACACCGCTAAGGCGGGCAGCTTATGATTACACCGTGCCTAAATGGCCGGACATGACACCGCTAAGGTGGGCAGCTTATGATAACACCGTGCCTATTTGGCCGGACATGACACCACTAGTGGGCGGCGGGCGATAGTTACCCGGACGCGGGTTAACGATGATGGGTATATATGACTTGCATGACATGTGTTTTCATTAAAAAGTAAAGCAAGCATAATATTCGCCTTAAGGGGGCAATTGACGTACAGGTCATATTTTTGCCTCATGTTTCATTAATTCTTTATTATGCTAGTATTATTCATGCCTTACATACTCAATACATTGTTCGTACTAACATCCTCCTTCTTTTTGGACGCTGTGTTCATGCCCATAAGTAGACAGGGAGACGGACCGGATTCCTAGGAGCCTGTTCAGCATATATATAAAGGAGCACTCCACTACTCCAGAGTTGCAGATTTTGGGTATATCCTTTTGTGTACATATATTGGGTATGGCGGGGTCCTGTCCCGTCCTTATGTCTCTGTATTCTTGTAGAGGCTCGTAGATTCTTATGTGTGGGTAGTAGATGTCTCATGATTACTACAATGTACATTTGTATATCATTTTTGATAGCCTCGTAGGCTTATGTGCACAAAGGTAGATGTATTTTTGAAATGATAATGATTATATTATGACAAGTTTCGTGCTGAGAGTAATGTATATTTAGGAAGAGTTTGATGACAAGTATGATAGGTCGTGCTCGGTAGGGTAGCTCCGGGTGCCCGTCATGGCCCCTACTTGGGTCGTGACGAAAGTGGATCGTAGTACCTTTTAGGGTATGTCTACGAGCCGTGTCTAGCAGAGTCTTATTTATGGGTGTGAAGCACGCCACACTTATAAACAAAAGGCTGCGGGGCATTTAGGAATAATGATCGTCCTTCTTCTTCATAGATCGTGCGGTAGAGCTATAACGTAAGACTCCTCATTTCTTAATAATGTGTTATAATTTCAGCGATGTCTACGAAAGGAAAAGCTATAGCAGCCCAGAAGGGCAAAACTGTGGCCGATGAAAGAAGTTAGTGGGAGCCGTCTACAGCTATGGAGCAGGGCGAGCCCCAGAGTAAGGCCCTATTTCGGTTCTCGCATACTCTGCCCACCCTAGAGGGGCAAGAGGGAGCCTCAACCTTAGCTCCATCACCCCCAGTTCCTCCACCAGATGCTTTGGGCTAGGAAATGAGACAGGCCTTCCTTTTGTTGACCCAGTTAGTAGCCGCGCAAGTTCAGCAGCAAGGTGCGAGCCTTGATGGCAGGGGTTGGAGGAAGAGGACTAGGTCTTCAGGGTTTGACTGTGAGTTCAGAGGTGCCCCAAGGCAGTAGTTCCCTAGGCACTCAGTTCGTTTAACAACTAGTGCTCCTCCACAGTTTCCTAGACCCAGGTTTGATAGATCCACTTATTCTAGGCCACCCTAGAGTCTCAGAGTTTCTAGTTCTTGGATTCGGAGTGGTTCCAGTCAGGTGAGATCACCGGTACCACTATTAGCTCAGTGTCGCAAGTTACATTGGGGACCGCGCCACTTGGGCTTCGATGTTTGTTATGCCTATGCTCGGCCAGGCCATTTCAGGCGCGACTGCCCATGGATACTTGGTAGAGATAAAGTTCGGCCTATGGGGTTAATAGCTGGATCTTCATAATCGGTACGCCCTCCGAGGCTAAGGCCGCAGATATTAGCAGGCTATGATAGAGATCAAAGAGGAATGCCCAATCCAAGTGGATCCCAGCATCATACCTATGCGTTAGCTGGGCGACATGATCTTGAGTCTCCCCCTGATATTGTCCCAGGTATATTGTCAATATCCTCTCATGATGTGTATGCATCGATTTATTTGGGTTCTACACTATCACTCCTGATGTTGCTGACTGTGTTGAGGTGAATTCTAGAAAGAGTGTGCAGGTACAACTTATGAGACAAGCTTTATTACTTATATCCTTTTATGGTAAACAGTCTTGTGCTGTTGAGTTGCATATTATATGTGTTTCGATATGTGTCTTATTAGGGCATGGGATTTGTTTTCTGGGCTATGTGCAGGCTTGGGATTGTTATGTTTACAAGGGAAACTCTGCCTAAATTCTCCCAGGAATCTAAAGGAAATTATGGGAACTGTAGATAGAATTGTCGTGACAAGAAAGACAGGACCAAAGAACGAGTGATTAAGGACAGAGCTAGTAGTTAAAATGCAGGATAAACATAGCAAGTATGTATTAAACTAAGGGAATGATGAATATGTTAGGATGGAATAAAGAACATGGGAAGGGAGAATTATGTGCTTGAAATAGAAAGAATTTTTATATACTAAGGAGAATTAATGAGATAGGCATTCCAGAAGAAGTCGTAAGTTAGAAGAATTTTGTTAGCCCTTTTATGCTTTGGAAGATCGAATTGTAAAATGAGCATGATGTATATATATAGGCCGATGCATGTAATACCGAATCAGATTATTAAGCTAGGCTTCACATGAGGATTATACTGGGAGAAACTTTCATGTCACCATAAGCTAGCCTTAATGACTTCAGCGATACCTCGAGAAAAGATATTAGAAGAGATGTGTTCACAAAAGCTCCTTGCCTAGCAATTGGTTGACCTTATGATCGCAGTTGTGTTCTGTGTTATAGTTTAACTTATGCATCCAAGAATTTGCTTGAACGATTATATAACAGGAGTTGTTATTACAGATATAAAGGAACGTGAAACCTAAATAAGGTTGATCGACGCAACAAAAGAACGGTAAGTGACAAACGCTTGGTATATGGGATGTGAGTGGTAGTAGAAGAAGAAAGAAAGGCGTATTGGAAACAGAGAGCGTATCGAAAATAGAGAAGAAAAGGCAGAAGCGAGGCAAATAGAAGAAAGGTCTGCTAGGGTAATAGCCTGATAAACGGAGGGTGGAAGTGGATCAAACCCTGTGGATATTCTAACACTAAGTGGGAAAGTAACAAGGAGTTAGGAAGTGATGGAAATTTTGAATCGTGCTGCACGAACGGTGTGACTAATTATGTTATAACGAGAATTATGGAACCATTTGTTGAGTAAGATATCTTATGCGTGAGGAGCGAGTTTACGCGACATCCATATAAAGAATTCTAAAAGGACCATGTGTTACCCGTTATTAACATGTTGGGATAGCGGGGTACAATACTGCTATGGCAACGGGAATTGGATCAGAGAAGGGAGTGAAAGGATTGACGCTGAACCTTAAGTTGTAGTTTTATCGAAAGAAAGGGAGAGAGAAGTCGATGCCACCTTGAACTATGCATAGACTATTATTCTATGAACGAAATCATTAGAGAAAAAGGATGGGAAATGAGACGAAAGAGGAAACAAGGTTGAATTGTGAATGATCAATGGACTGACTTTACATGTGTGTAAGACAACAGTGAATGGAATTGCGTCCTCGGTGGGGTATCCGATAAGGGTTCCAGGGAGAGATTATTGAGAAAAGGTGAGCCAAGAGAGGGCGAGTGGGTGGACGATCCTGCATAGAGAGTATAGAGCGGATATGAGCTATATCGGTGGAAATGGTGAACATACAAGATGGTCTAGGGTATTGATAGAGGTAATGAAAGAAATATTGGGGTAAAGACAATTCCCTTATGGTTTGATAGTTGTGGCAACTAAACGGTAACGAAAAGAGACCATCAAAGGAGTAGTCTTCGACTTTTCGAGGCAACGTGGCCGCCGGAGGCATAAGAATGAGATAATACAAGATATGGTCCATAGAATGTAAGACGGGCGGAGAATCCAACATGGCAGTCGTACAACAATAAGGTGGATTATGAGGTAGAGTTAAAGGATAGGCATAAAAACGGAAGAGTAGTTTTATCTTTAAAAAGATACCTCACGTGAGTATTAGGGCCTCTGGTCAAACGTAAGATGGACAAGAATAAAACAGTATTTCTATACAATAAGGGCTCATGCGGATGATTTCATAGTGAGAAGATACAGCCGACGAGTGTAAGACTTGGATTAGAGAGAGAAGTGAATAATGGGCTAAGATGGAGAGTCAAGTGAAATAGCCACTGCGAGCTAGTTGTATGGATGCAAAGTTCCAACATTTTATACCGATGGAGATAGCATTGTACAGGGAAAGCCTCAAAGTCAATGCTTGACTCAGAATTTGATAATGTCTTTGTTAATAGAAGGATGCGGAGTTAGCAATAGAAGAGGATCGAAATGAAAATGAACCATTTAGAAGCATGTAAATACTTGATGGTAGCAACCTACATTGAAAAGGAAAATATGTGTATGATCATTTAGAAGAGAAAGTTTATGGATTATGCGAGCATTTCAAGCATAGAGTACTCAAACGTAAAGGAATTAAAGGCGAAAGGTGATAGTAAATGGAATAAGATGGATCTAAATGAGAAACTAAAGGTGAAAGGTGATAGTGTAGTAGATAATAAGGAGTAAATTTGTGTAAGACAATCTTGTAATACCAATCAAGAATAAGGACGAACCTAAAGCCGAAGTGGAGGCTGCAATTATCAAGAATCATATAATCTATCTATGGAAATTGTCAAGCTAAAATACTCGGTTCTTCACTGGTGCCTGAAGATCGACACATTCCGAGAAACTTGGGAAAGATAGGCCATCCTAGTAAACCCCATTTTGGAGACGGATAGGCAAATAGTGATCGTTTTCTAACTTCCCAAGGCATGCTATGAACACGTGTGTTACACCATTAGGAAAAATGAAGAGACTTGTCAAGATGATTTGGAATTGATATAACTAGGTGATTGTATAAAGCTTGCAAGAATAAGAGAGCATCAAATCACTGGAATGTGGAGATTACATTTTGAAGAGATTTAGGATCATTATTAAAAGACTTTATGGGAAATTCTTATGGTCCTCACAAATGGCTATGGGGTGGCTGTCACACCCTAATTTCTGTTAGGGCGTGATGGGCACCCGACCCTTATTTAGGGCCGAGCGAACCCGCTGACTCACATAATACTCATAATCACGCTGGCCCGCAAATCATGACACAAATACATAATAAAAGTTTTTCAAAGAGCAATATGCTTTTTTACCTTTCTCAAATCAAATAAAATCTGTAACATATAAAACTTATAATACAATGCGTAATAGTACATCGGCTTACATAGCCACTTACGTAACCGACATCTTATACCCACGACACTGTCTGCAAAGTCTCTAACAGAACTCCAGATACCATAACATGATGCCCTGACTCGGCAGCACTCCGGAGAAAATGGAGCGCGCCAATCCAGCTGGAACGTCTCCTACCAATATCTTCAGCTCACCTGAGTGTACCTGCGCGGCATGAAACGCAGCCCCCGAAGAAAGGGGGGTCGATTTTAATATGTACCGAGTATGTAAAGCATGAAATATAGTAAGCGGGATCATACTGAAGTAAAGAGTAAAGAAAATCATAAAACTTGCCTTTAAAACATAAATCATGCATGTCGATATTATAGAATCATCATATGTACATATAGCGTGCCCCGTCCCTCTAAGGAGGGACGCGGTAATTAAAATCATCATATGCATGTACATGTAACGTGCCCCGGCCCTCAGCGAGGGACGCGGTAATATATATAATCATCATATGCCATCCGGCCACCTCCCCCATATCATCATATCATCATATATATATATATATATATAACGTGCCCCGCCCTCTTCAGCGAGGGACGCGGTGAATAATGAAATGGAATTGCACGAATACATGCCCCGGCCGGGACGCGGAAAGCCATATTGAGCTTGGCACAAGCGAGTAGCGAGGAACCACATGCACATAAAACATTATCAAAGACTCAATGAAGTAATCAAAGCGAGTCGTCATGTGAAAATCGGGACAAAAGTTATATCAAATATCTTTTGGACACTACTCGGAAGCATATCAACATCATAAACATATAGAAGAACCGTAGGGATCATAGTCGTATGTCAAACCAATCCTAGTCCGCCTCGGAAAGTTACGGACATTACTCGCTTAAGGACTTTCTACAATCATATCGAAGCAATCCGAGCTCTTCTGTGAAAGTTACGCTCGTTCGTAGTTACGGAATCTTTTAAAGCAAAACTCTTTTGAAAACAGAACTTTTATGCAACTTTTGAAATTCAAATCATACCAATGACATAAGGACCACAACTTGACCACATTAAGAATACGAATATCAAGAAACAAATAAGAATCATAGACATGCTCGGATTGCAAGAATAGAGTTACCTCGGGACTCGTGTCATAACTTACTTGCACTAAGACATGCCAAAATAAAGAAAGGGTGAGCTTCACATACCTTGTTCACTTCCTAAGCTAATCCGAACTTACGTCTCGACTTATCAAAGTCTACAACAACATCATTAGGCATCAAACATTAGTCATAAGCATCGAAGAATCCAATTCTAAGTTAGCACTTGATCTACAAAAATTTGGGCGCATTTCCCCTATAAATACGATATCCCCGAGAATTCAACTCGCCAAATATCCAACAACAATACCAACAACCACATCAACAATATCAATAAGAAATTCCAAACGCATTCTAACATTAATAACTCCTTTCTACATAATTCGACGACATTCATGCATATTCAATTCAACTTCATACATTCAAGCCGACGTCATTGCTCGCATATTCATAACTAACCAAAGATCACTTAACAAAATTCGAGAACACTTCGGAAAATTCACAACGCATTCAAATCAGCCCATCCATTATCTAATGAAACCCGAAACCTCAAATTTCCATAAGAACAACAACAATACATTTTCTTCCTTCCAAATTCATAAACTACATTAATAATCCATTACTTCCATAAATTCACTAAACTATATCAAGTTCCATAACAAGCCGCAAACAACTATAACTTCGCTTTGAGTCATTAAACTTTCATTAGCACCATAGAATCCACAACACAACAATCCAAGCATACTAAATAAATTTAGTTCTTCACTTCCATTCAACACTACACATGCACGGCCATATCCATGCTCACGGTTCAACATCAACATATCATGTTTCATGATTTTCATCCATTTCTACATATGACAACATGCACAAACACCCATTAAACATGTAAAGATGATTAAATCTTACCTTCCACTTAACTTCTTCCTCGGCTAGAATTGGCAAATTGCGACAACAAGCGGTTTTCTTGTTCCAACAACTACTCCAGTTGACGAGGACCTTCCAATTGATATGAAAGCTTGAAGAAAATAATTTTTCATGATCAACTTTATAGGGCTGGTTCAGCCCCTCTTGGCCGTTTCTCCTTCTTCTTTTTTTTCTTCAAGTTTCTTGAATATTCTAAGGTGGAAAAGATGAATTATGTGTCTAGCTTGGTCATCCATAATATATATATACATGTCCCCTACAAATATAATTTACACAAGTGGCCTATGGCCCACAAGTCATGCATGGCCACATGGTCTTTTTTTCATGAATTTAAGTTTCCAAAACTTCACTTTTGGCCCCAAATTTTCATGAAATGTCTAACCTTCCATAATTCACTTTTAACCCCAAATTCCTTAATATTCCACACCAATAAAATCATAAGCGGCTTACGCCTTACAACAAAGTCGGAAAATAGCCTTGTCATAACTCTTCGCAACCAACTTAAAAATATTCCGACGTACAAAATGTGGGATATAACATCCTTCCCCCCTTTGGAACATTCGTCCTCGAATGTTCAACCAGACTCATAAGGTCTCGCAAAAAGTCTCAAGGGGGTTTCCTTTATTACCACAACATGTAATTTCAGCTACTAATCATATTCCTCTCTCATCTCCTCCTCAGGTTCGCAAGTCATTTCCTTTCTGTTATCCTTCCGCCACGGTGCCTTAACGGAAGCTACGTCTTCAGCACACAACCCTCTTACCTTACAATCAGCGTAATAAGGTTCGGTGTATCTCGGGTTAAGCTCTTTCTTCTTGTCAAATCTAATTACGTTCTTCACCGATGATATCTTCAAGTCATACCCATTCGCCGGTTGTTCTAAGTGTCGATACCGATTGTCGTCATATGATTTAACCTTCGAGCTACTAATAGTCGTTCTTTTAACCATTATCGGTGATACAGTCTAAAGAAGTTGGCGTATAAATTCACCCTCCTTTTGTGGCCAACTAGTTCGATCACTTGCTTAAATCGTCTTACAATCTTTCTTTACTCATCTTGTTACATTTTCAGCACATTGTCTCATGTCATTACCTTATCTTTAATCCGAACTCTTCTATCGTCCTTTTGCTCAGTTCTTGCTCTCAACTTTCCCGTCACACGTGATATTGCAATCTTCACCCGAATGTACGTAAGGGGTCAAATTATTCTAGGAACCGCCTCAACGTAGCTTCCCTAATTCTTATGTTTCACTTTATCTTTGCCTCTCTTCCCCTACCACCGGCATCGGAATACATCTTTGGTTCACCCATAACTATGTCCTGTTCGTTCTCAGTACTAGTTCCATCTCGGTAATTTAGCTTAAGCCATCTTTACATCTTCCCTTAATGCACCCAAAAATCTCGTAACCATATTGTTATTACTGAATCCAAACTTTCCTCATTACTTGTTCGCCTGGTCTCGTCCTTAACATATAAACGTTCATAGGTGACATAATTATCCTCGTACGACTTGTATAAAACATATTCAATCTTAGCCACAGTCTGTCCTTCTCAGGGTTCATACTACTTCACATATCCCTTCTGTACTAACATCCGCTGGTAGCCTACCTAGTCATACTCCTTTCCCTTGTCGTAGTTTCTCACCTTTTTAAGCATCCACCTCCTAAAGTCGTATCATTTAAGACCTCCACGATTACTTCTTAGCACTATCCCAAGTCCCGTCCCGATTTCTACCCCTCTATTGTTGGCTTTTTGATCTTACCAATTTGTCTCCGCAAAGAACTTTACCTACGGCCCAAGCATCCGCATCCAGGACACTGTAGTATTGATTGTCTTCGTCTTACATTTACATCTCTCTCCCTCGTTTCCCCCCTTTAGGGGTGTATTTATGCCATTACCCGATTATACTCCGCCCTATATTCGTATTTCCATTCTTAATTAGGCGGCGCTTTTATTCCGACATTTTGGCTCCCATTGCCGTTCGTTTACTTACTTTCCTTCTTTTCCGAATATCATTGTGTTAGGACTTTCCGAGTTTACCCTGTGATGAAAACAGCATCCACTTGCTTTATAACACTCATGCCACTTATATTTTTCTTCTCACTTGAACTTCGCTACCTTGCCCAATTAATGTCTTCCATATCTCGCCACGTTGTCGCCGAATACACATGTCCTTTGATCTAGCCATGTACGGATATCTTATGCATACCTATGTACACATATACTCTCTACTATCTTGCTTACAAGGTATCTTCAAACACTATTCCAACTCACCCTAATTCCAGAGTTGCGATGTACCTTTTTCCTCTTTATCGGTCTAATTCGCCCCGTTCTGCACAACCTTTTAAGGTTCCTGCCCACTCTTCAGACTCTTAATTTTTCCTTAAGTCACTCTAGATTCTCATTTACTTCTTGCGTCTGAATTTATAGAACCTTCAAAAAACTTCCCAGGGGGTCACCCATCCTAGAATTTCTCTCGCTTCAAAGACGCTTAACTTTGGAACTCCAATGGGATACGATGCTTTAATGGAAATATAATCGCGTCCATCCTACCGCATCACCTTTTTCACGTTTTCTGGAGTAAGTCGAAGTCTTAACGGATTTCGAAACGTTTTCATAACGCGTTTCCCTTCGATTTAGAAGGGTCTCTTACTTTCCCTGCTCCACCATTACTGTTTTAACCCTTTCCACTCCTCGACATTCCCTCTTTACCTCTAGATATGACTACATTGCCGTCTTAGACTTCCAAATTCCCAACGGTGAGGAATACACCTCGATCGCCATTACTTATAAATACTTGGTTATCGGCCTTTAGATTCTGTTCTTATTTTTCCTCGTTCTTCCTCCTTCCTGTAACCCAGTCTTTCACCGTCCCGTCACTCCTAGCACCTGTATCCTTAACTACACGTGTCATGGTCTATTACTATACTATTGTCTCGCTTTACTCTTATTTCCTTTTTCCAATTATCCTTTCTTTTCTTGCGCTCGCTATCACTTCCTTGTTATTGTGCAATCCTTATTCTAAACTTTTCTTCAAAACTTGATAAGCCTTCCTTATTCGTTCTATAACTCGTCTTTCCGTTTCACACTTGTCTTCACATTCTAACCATATAGATCACATCATGGCTTTGGCCACTTTCTCACTAGGCTCTACTTAATTTCGTGACAATCTTCATTACATTCGCGTCATATCTTGTTCGTAATCATTCCAGTAATGTAACACTTCTTACCCCTTTTATCTTTTCCGATCAACTTTATCCTTATCATTTCACAAACTGTCTTGTCGATACATTTATATCCATCGTAATTCTTTTCATCTATACTCTTGTTTTAATCATACTATTACTTCTTTTAGCTATAGGCTCATCGTAAGTCGCTCCTGCTTGTCCATTCGGTCAGTACCTTAAATAACACTCCGTCACAATCTACCAGCCCTTTTTGGGATCATCTTTTAGGATTACAAGCCCTTTCCAAATTCTTTTCACCATGTCGATATCGAACTCCTAATTACTATTATGCTCAATTCAACAATTAACTTCTTTCTCAGTGTCGGCCCCACTCGTAACTTAGTCAAATTTTTATCATTACTATTGGCTAGACCTTTCCAGACATACCACAAACCTATACTTCATTCTCTCTTTATTTCTGGAAAAATTTCGGCAGTTTCCTCTCGTAATTATTACCATCTCAAAACCCGTACACAAGGAATACCAACAATGCCTCACGGGCCAACATATATATGCATATCGTATCATATCACGTACCACACAGGCTCCCATTATCATCAACAAGTACAAAAATAATGAACATACCTCGTATGCCCAACTCAATCGACATCTGTTACACTTTCTTGTTTACTTTCCCTTTCGGTCTTCAACGTGTATTTCAATCGTACTTCGATATCTTACCTGACATATGTCTCTCATACCCTTACTTACCTGCGTACTTTGTAGCTTCCAATGTCGCTAGTCGCTTTCTTCCGTCGATGCCATTTCTCTGCTGAAGTCAAAGGTCAGTGTCGGAAATCTCATTTCCAATGACTAGGCTCTACGGCACGATCTAAGATGTCAAAGAAGAGTAACCACCCTAGATGCCCCGTAGCCTCCTGTTTATAAATGTGGCGCGCTTCACACCATAAACAGGACTCTACCGGACACGACTTTGCGACAACCCCTAGACGAACCGCTCTGATACCAATTTGTCACACCCTAATTTCTGTTAGGGCGTGATGGGCACCCGACCCTTATTTAGGGCCGAGCGAACCCATTGACTCACATAATACTCATAATCACGCTGGCCCTCAAATCATGACACAAATACATAATGAAAGTTTTTCAAAGAGCAATATGCTTTTTTACCTTTCTCAAATCAAATAAAATCTGTAACATATAAAACTTATAATACAATGCGTAATAGTACATCGGCTTACATAGCCGCTTACGTAACCGACATCTTATACCCACGACACTGTCTGCAAAGTCTCTAACAGAACTCCAGATACCATAACATGATGCCACGACTCGAAGAAGACACTCTCGAGAAAATGGAGCGCGCCAATCCGACTGAACGTCTCCTACCAATATCTTGACTCACCCGAGTGTACCGCGGCATGAAACGCAGCCCCCGAAGAAAGGGGGTCAGTACGGAATATGTACTGAGTATGTAAAGCATGAAATATAGTAAGCGGGATCATACTGAAGTAAAGAGTAAAGAAAATCATAAAACTTGCCTTTAAAACATAAATCATGCATGTCGATATTATAGAATCATCATATGTACATATAGCATGCCCCGGCCCTCTAAGGAGGGATGCGGTAATTAAAATCATCATATGCATGTACATGTAACGTGCCCCGGCCCTCTAGTGAGGGACGCGGTAAAGGGAATCATCATATGTCATCCTGGCCACCTCCCCCATATCATCATATCATCATATATATATATATATATAACGTGCCCCGGCCCTCTAGTGAGGGACGCGGTGAATAATGCAATGGAATTGCACGAATACATGCCCTGGCCCGGGACGCAGTGAAAGCCATATTGAGCTTGGCACGAGCAGAGTAGTGAGGAACCACATGCACATAAAACATTATCAAAGACTCAATGAAGTAATCAAAGCGAGTCGTCATGTGAAAATCGGGACAAAAGTTATATCAAATATCTTTCGGGCACTACTCGGAAACATATCAACATCATAAACATATAGAAGAACCATAGGGATCATAGTCGTATGTCAAACCAATCCGAGTCCGCCTCGGAAAGTTACGGACATTACTCGCTAAGGACTTTCTACAATCATATCGAAGCAATCCGAGCTCTTCTGTGAAAGTTACGCTCGTTCGTAGTTACGGAATCTTTTAAAACAAAACTCTTTTGAAAACAGAACTTTTATGCAACTTTTGAAATCCAAATCATACCAATGACATAAGGACCACAACTTGACCACATTAAGAATACGAATATCAAGAAACAAATAAGAATCATAGACATGCTCGGATTACAAGAATAGAGTTACCTCGGGACTCGTGTCATAACTTACTTGCACTAAGACATGCCAAAAGAAAGAAAGGGTGAGCTTCACATACCTTGTTCGCTTCCTAAGCTAATCCGAACTTACGTCTCGGCTTCTCAAAGTCTACAACAACATCATTAGGCATCGAACATTAGTCATAAGCATCGAAGAATCCAATTCTAAGTTAGCACTTGATCTACAAAAATTTGGGCAGCATTTCCCCTATAAATACGATATCCCCGAGAATTCAACTCGGCCAAATATCCAACAACAATACCAACAACCACATCAACAATATCAATAAGAAATTCCAAACGCATTCTAACATTAATAACTCCTTTCTACATAATTCGACGACATTCATGCATATTCAATTCAACTTCATACATTCAAGCCGACATCATTGCTCGCATATTCATAACTAACCCAAGATCACTTAACAAAATTTGAGAACACTTCGGAAAATTCACAACGCATTCAAATCAGCCCATCCATTATATAATGAAACCCGAAACCTCAAATTTCCATAAGAACAACAACAATACATTTTCTTCCTTCCAAATTCATAAACTACATTAATAATCCATTACTTCCATAAATTCACTAAACTATATCAAGTTCCATAACAAGCCGCAAACAACCATAACTTCGCTTTGAGTCATTAAACTTTCATTAGCACCATAGAATCCACAATACAACAATCCAAGCATACTAAATAAATTTAGTTCTTCACTTCCATTCAACACTACACATGCACGGCCATATCCATGCTCACGGTTCAACATCAACATATCATGTTTCATGATTTTCATCCATTTATACATATCACAACATGAACAAACACCCATTAAACATGTAAAGATGATTAAATCTTACCTTCCACTTATCTTCTTCCTCGACTAGAATTGGCAAATTGCGACAACAAGCGGTTTTCTTGTTCCAACAACTACTCCACGTTGACGAGGACCTTCCAATTGATATGAAAGCTTGAAGAAAATAATTTTTCATGATCAACTTTATAGGGCTGGTTCGGCCAAATTTCTCTGGCCGTTTCTCCTTCTTCTTTTTTTCTTCAAGTTTCTTGAATATTCTAAGGTGGAAAAGATGAATTATGTGTCTAGCTTGGTCATCCATAATATATATATACATGTCCCCTACAAATATAATTTACACAAGTGGCCTATGGCCCACAAGTCATGTGCATGGCCACATGGTCATTTTTTTCATGAACTTAAGTTTCCAAAACTTCACTTTTGGCCCCAAATTTTCATGAAATGTCTAACCTTTCATAATTCACTTTTAACCCCAAATTCCTTAATATTCCACACCAATAAAATCATAAGCGGCTTACACCTTACAACAAAGTCAGAAAATAGCCTTGTCATAACTCTTCGCAACCAACTTAAAAATATTTCGACGTACAAAATGCGGGATATAACAGTGGCGAACTGATGTAAGCTTGATGAAGATATTAGGAAAGAATGCGGAAGTAGAAGAGATGCATGGGGAAGCGAAAGAGGGTACGAAGTCCAAGTATACGCATTTACCTCCCCTCCCAGAAGAGGTTCAAGATGAGACGCCATTGCACCTAGGTATGCAATGCGATGCTTTACTTTCAATCCTTTTGGTAGTGTGTGGCCATATTGTGTGTTGTGATATCGTAGAAATGTGTGGCAGTGTTATTTGGGTTGCTGTGACAGGATGGTAGTGCAATATTATACGAGAAACTCTTGCGATATTTGTGTAGAAACCCCGAGAGCTTAACATTCGAGTACGAATGTTCTTAAGGGGAAGAGTGTAACACCTCAGAATTTCATATCATTGTGTCGTACGTAGAATAACGTCAGCTTAAGGTGAACATGGAGTTCTTATGACATTAAGGAGGGTATTTGGTAGTTTTAAAGTGTATACGATAAGATTTTGAAGTTGTATGAATCGGAGAAAGAAAGTTCATCGAAGGAAAGTAAGGTATAAGTCGTGTTTGGGGAAATGGTTTCGTGCATATCAAGTTAAAGATTATTTAGTAAGGTCTTGTGAATGAGTTATACGGATGTTTAGATTGTTAAAGAAGTGTTAAACAAGTGCTAAGAAGGTTCCATGAGGATTGGAGATCAAATGAATCGACGAGAACAAGTTCGGGAGAAAAGTGGGTTATACGACCATTTATACGGTCCGTATAACTTTATACGGTCCGTATAATGGTCTATATAATAGTTACAGAATGGAACAGTCTCTGATGGACTTATACGGTCTCTTATACGGACTACATAAAATTATATGGACCGTATAGGTGTCCGTATAAAACCATGGCGGGTTAGATTTTTGCAAGTATGTATAGTAGACCCAAGTTCTTATTTTTCATTTCTCTCATTTTCTCCACACTTCTTGAGAGCTCTAGAATATTCTATACACCCTACTAACATAAATCCAAGGCAAATCAAAGATCAAACATCATTAATCTAAGGAAATCAAGTGCAAGGATACTCTCCAGGGTTGCTAGAAGCCAAGAAGCCCTTTGGAATTGAAGTTGGGGCTTTTCTCAAATGGAGTATTTTCATCCAAGGACAATTTCTATGTGATCAAAGGTGAGTTTCACATTTAATCCATGTTAATAAGAGTATTTGGTTGTAGAATAACTTGAATAAAGGAAAGGAGTAGAATATGAAGCTCAAAGGTGGAATTAATGGTATTCTTGGATAGTGACCTGACATGAATCATAGTTCATGATGTGCCATGAGTATGATCTTGTGGTTAATGATATTAAGAATGTTGAAGGAGCATTATATGTGAACGAATATAGTGGTACGCCATAGTTATGGTTATGGATGACATTGAAAGGGCATTTTAAGAATCGAATAATGCTTAACTTGAAGAAGTTTATTGATTATGATGTCTTGGGTTTTGTTAATGGTGTTTGGGAGTCGTTTATTCGATGGAGAAAGTTGTAAAAACAAAGGAAATGCTGCCCAATTTTCATTAGCTCTCAGTCGCATTAGCTTACGCTTAAGTATGTTTTCGATTATCTAATTATAGTGCGAACTCTCTTGAATGTAGAATAGTAAGCTTGGAAGAAGAGCGTTTGGTGTTAATGAGACATAAAGGTATGTAAGGCTAGTCCCCCTTTCTTTAAAAAGGCATGACTCGTATATTACTATCTCTATTTATGATTTCTATGACTTTCCTTCATTTCAAAAGTTACAAGTCTATGATTATTAAGAGCTCCCCATGAGATAAAGATAAGAGGTATTTTATGAATATGATAATGATGATGATGAATCTATGTCTAGAGACTCTAAAGCTTATGACATGATGTTATTGTGAGGATAATGGTCTTGTGGTATGAATTCTTTGATGTTGCTCATTGTTGTTAGTCTCACCTTATGATACTAGTTCCTTCAAGGTGTGGCATACTGATTATGATTACTTCATAATATTATCGGAGGTCCCCGACCGTATGTCACTCCGACAGAGTTATAGTTTTATTTGAGCTCTCATGCATGTTTCATGTTGAGTGTATAATGATGAGATTACACCATGCCTAGATGGCCGGACATGACACCGCTAAGGCGGAAGCCTTATGATAACACCGTGCCTATTTGGCCGGACATGACATCACTAGTGGGCAGCGGGCGATAGTTACCCGGACCCAGGTTAACGATGATGGTTTATTTGACATGCATGACATGTGTTTTCATTAAAATGTTAAGCAGGCATAATAGTCTCCTTAAGGGGGCAATTGACGTACAGGTCATATCTTTGCCTCATGTTTCATTATTTCTTTATTATGCTAGTATTATTCATGCCTTACATACTCAGTGCATTGTTCATACCGACGTCCTCCATCTTTTTGGACGTTGTGTTCATGCCCACAGGTAAACAGGGAGACGGACCGGATTCCTAGGAGCCTGTTCAGCATATATATACTGGAGCACTCCACTACTCCGGAGTTGCAGATTTTAGGTATATCCTTTTATGTACATATATTGGGTATGGCGGGGTCTTGTCCCGCCCTTATGTCTCGGTATTCTTGTAGAAAAGAGGCTCGTATATAATGATGTGTGGGTAGTAGATGTCTCATGATTACTACAGTGCATGTTTGTATATCATTTTTGATAGCCTCATAGGCTTATGTGCACAAAGGTAGATGTATTTTGGAAATGATAATGATTGTATTATGACAAGTTCCGTGCTGAGAGTAATGTATATTTAGGAAGAGTTTGATGACAAGTATGATGGGTGGTGCTCGGTAGGGTAGCTCCGAGTACCCGTCATGGCCCCTAGTTGGGTCGTGACAGAAATACGGTCCGTATTCCTTTGACGTATTTCACCACCTTCCTAGATTGCTCACTGTTTTTGCTATCATAAAATACAGCCGAGTATACGGCCCCAAATACAGTCCGTATTTCAGGGCGTATTTCACTAGTTCCCAAGACTACTCACTGTTTTTGTTAATCATTAAATACGGTCGCTGAATCCGATCCGTATTTGAAATACGGTCCGTATTTCTGGCCGTATTCCACCCGCCGCTAGATGTGTATATAAATAGCGGGATTCAATTAATTTTATGACTTATTCTCACTCCCATAAACCCTAAGGACGAAAATCTTGTCTCCACGTCTACAAACATAAAGGTAAGAACATCTTTAATATTATTAATCAATCCTAGCATTAAACCCATGACTCTTAACAAGATTCTTGAATGAAAAACCTAGGGTTTGCGAGTAATCCTTCTCTAGGTGACATAAGCTAGGGTTTTGGGTGCTCTTTGTTGTAAAAATGAGTTGTCGAGTTACGTAAGGTCTAATTATAGTATTCTCTCTTTTGAAAACTTATTTTGAATGAAAATCACTTTTTGAAACTGAAAAGTAATCTTTTCATGTTTCTTGAACTCTAATTCATGTCTGAATGGTGGTTAATGTGTGTGAGGGGACAAACCCACATTGAACCTAGATTATCACAAACCCAATATATTTATATGATGTTATGAATGTTTTCCTCTATAAGAGATGCTTAATAATGATGGCTAAGGGTCGGTAATTATATTCTCATTGATGAATTAGGACATGAAAATCTTTTGTAAAGAAGTTAAACATTTTCAAAACATTGATTGGAATGACTTATTCTTTCAATATGGCATAATGAACCTTAATGACAATTGATGCTATGACTACATTACAAATGAATTATGAATTGGCTTCTATGCTATCAAAACTGGTTGTTGTGTTTTGCCTACCTACTCGGGAGGAAGGGTAGCTACTATGGATCCTAGTGTGATAATGCCTAGCCATTCGGGAGGAAGAGTATCCACTTCCGGGTTCGCAACCTGGGGTGTGATTATACCTAGCTATTTGGGAGGAAGGATAGCCACCGTTGAATTTCATATTCCGGTATGATGCGCTGCTATGATTAGGGAGCCTTAAAGGTCATCCCTTCATTATGATTGGTTTTTGGGCCTGTATTGGCAAGTGTGATATTTCTATGCTTTAATGGAACTGTTGTTTAATAATCATGATCAACTTAAATGGCATATTTGGAGGATGGAACTCGACAAGGACTTTATAACCTGTTTTTGATAATTGTCTTTCATTGAGATAAATAAGCTAAATAACTGTTTCCATGTTGTGACACACTATCCTCAGAACTGATTTCTTTATATGTTATTACACTTTATTTTCATATCACTTGTTGTACCCGAGGCATTCACTGAGTACGAAGTACTCAGGCATACCATTGTTGTTTTTTATGGTATGTTAGGTAATGAAGAAAAGAATGTTCGTGAAATTCAGAACGTTTAGGAGAACTTGTTGATACTGTTGATTTGGTGAGCCCACATGCTTGTTCGTGGGACACCCCATTTATTGATTCCATTTATCTATATTAGTTTTTGGGCTACGTCCCGATGAGTTAGACGTTTATTCCTTATTCTTAGAAGCTCCTTAGTATTCATTCGAATGTGGGTAGAAGAAGAGTTGTTGTTTAACTCTTTCGGGCACACTATCATATTTTGGTTGAATTATTTAAATTATAAAGACTTCCGCTGATTTTCTTCTTACATCATGACTTGTTTAAATTTATTTTATAAACTGTTCGAGGTGATTATTGAACCTGGCGGGTTCAAGTGTCATTGCGCATCTTTTAGGTTCTTCCGATGTTGTTCATGACGTCGGATGCCAGTCACGTCTAAGGTGGGTTTTGGGGCGTGACAAGCTCAGTATCAGGGCCTAGGTTTAAATATGTCCTAGGATTATTATCGGTGTTGGTGGAGTTGTGTCTAGTGGAGTTTTCCTTGTGCAGCCTGGTCACCTGCATGACCGAGAAACTCCTAGGACATTTATAGGTGTTTCCTATTCTTCTTGATTCTAGATTGTGCTGTAGAGCTCAAAGTCCTTTTAGGATCGTTCTAATTCACTTATTAATTTGT
>NC_081347.1:35428148-35524987 GCF_029784015.1 Lycium ferocissimum | reverse complement strand
GTTATTATGAATGTTGGAAGTTGATATGGACTATGGTGGAAAGTAGTTTAAACAAAGGAAACGCTGCCCAATTTTCTATAGCTTTAATAGGAACGCTCTCATGATTGTTATCTAATGTTGATACGAATCCCATTGAAGGTATTAGCGAGTGCATTAAAAGAGGACGAGCAAGCAATAAAGTAGCTAAACGACAAAGGTATGTAAGGTTCCACCTTTCTTTCTAAGGCATGACTCTATGGTATGAATTCTCCTATTTCCCTATGATTTCTCTACATATATGTATGCGTCGGAAATGATGAGTCCATATTATGAAGAGTTCACATGAGATGAAATGAGAAGTATGACATGAATGCGATGATGAGCCGAGTCTAGAGATTCTAAAACTTATGATACGAGAATTCTATCAAGTTAACGACCTTCATATGACTCCTTGCTACTAATCCTGGTTGATGAACCTACCCTATGATGACTAGTCTCTTTCCTTCCAAGGTATGATTCTCCTCCGTCCCCACGAGTTTCCTAAATTCCAAAGAACTAAGGGCCTATGCTATAAATAGCCATACGAGAGAAAAGATGAGAGATATATATTATGAGCATGATAGTAATAATGATGAGCCTATGACTATAGGGGGGGCTATACGTGTATAAGATCAAGAAAAGGGAAAAGGCACTAGTATGATAATTGACGATGATAAGTAAGGTCTAAAGAGTCCTAGGATGAAAAACGACAACCACGAAGTCAAGCCCTAAGTATGGTTCCATTAGTGTTCCTTCTCATATACGCTCGCCTTAGAATAGTAATCCCTTCAAGGCGAGGCATGATGATCCTATTACTCCATAACATCATCGGGGTTCCACGACCTTACGTCACCCCGACATGACTATAGACGCTTATGAGCTCCAAGATACGATGTGATGATATATGCATGTATGTGTGTATGTAATTGTTATACCCCGCGTTTTCAGAGCATGAGTTTGACATGTACCTCATCATAGTATATGTGGAGTTTTAAGGTGTTTCAAAATCCTAAAATGAAGTTCGTCGAGTCTAGTTTGTAATGCAACAAACCGTTCATTGATGGGACATCGGAGTAGAGAATTCTAGACGTTACAAACAGAACTGTCGACGCGAGAAATAGCTTTCCCGCGGTATCGCGCTACATCCACAAGATGCTTACAAGATCGTTAGCGACAAAGATAAACCGACTTCAAAGCATCCGTTTTAAGGGACAAAATTCTCATTTTTTTTTCAGCCAAAGCTCCAAAAAAATTTCCAGAAAATTCAGCACAAAAAAAAAAAGGGAAAAAAATTCCCAAGCCTTCAACTTGATTTCAAGAATCATAATTTTCTTGAATTCTTGTCAAGTTCGAGATTCTCTACAAAGTGGTATAATTATTATAGCAAGAAAGCTACTCTTGGTTGCAAGTTCACAAATTCAAGAAAAGGAGAAATTGAAGGAAAGGTAAGAATTTTTTTTTCATTCTTATGTTATGGAAGGCTTATATATGTTGTAGCATGTGAAAATGAATAAAAGTATGAAATTGGTGTGTCATGGTTATGTGTGTGGGTGGCCGTGTGCTATTGAGCAATGGAGAAGGATGAACAAATTTCATTTGTTATGCTAATTGTGTTGTGGTAGCTTTGCGGTGTAAAAGGAAGAGTACTAGCCATAATTTGCATGAAAATTTGGTTGTTAAGTTGTTGTAGGAAGTTTAGTGATTTTATGGTAAATTTATGTAATTATGGAAAAGAATTGTTAAGGTGCAAATTGTGATTGTTGTTAATGAAATTGGAAGATAAAAATGTGTTGTGAAAGTTTATGTCGAAAATTGGAAGGTTTTAAGTGAGTTGTGGTTTTGGTGGAACTTTTGCATATTTTGTGGAACTATATGAAATGCTTGAATTGCACTTGAATGGTCTTGAATTAGATAAAGAATATGGGAAGTGTTGATACTAGTTTGATAGTATGAAGTTGGGATGGAAGTTGTTGAACTATGTAGTGAAGAGAACTATTTACGTTATATGCGTTTCGTGATGCTTTTGATGTTATTGGCATTGTTGGGCTGTTGTTGTTGATTTGGGCCGAGCCATATTCTCGGGGATGCTATAGGTACAGGGGAGGTGCTTTGCCGAATTTCAAGAGAGAGACCGCATGATATTAAGTTGAATCCTTAGAATTAATAATTCACAATTGGTAAATGTGACCATTTGTAGGATTTTGACGAAACGGGATTGGAGTCTTGACGAGCTTAACAAGCAAGAAAGGTATGTAAGGCTTTACTCCTCCTTCTTTGGCATGTCTTAGACCTAATAGGCTTGGATATAAGCCTTGGGGATGATTCTATTCTTAGAAATCTAAGTTTGGATTTGACCCTTTTTCATTCAATGGAATTGAAACAAATTTCTTGTGCCTCGATGAAATAAGTGTTTAGACATCTACGTCTTGTCCAACCAAGACCGAATTGCACTAAGACTATCATAATGACTCCGTAAAGCTCAATGTATGAAATTTACGTACGCCACCGTGACTTGACCCGAGGTGGGCCCACAATGCTCGAGATCTTTTGTATAGTTCCATTTGGCTTATTTTGGTACAATAATTGAAGGAAACTTTTGACCGTTGTCCCGACTACCACAGGACAGGTTGGTTAACTACTTCATTATGTTCTATAATATACTTTGCTGGGTAACAATGTTTCTAATATGATTACTACTTCGGTTTTCCAGAAATGGTTTCGGAAATGCGTTTGTGGTTCACTGATGACTTTTAAAGAACTAGTTTTGTACAAAGAAACACAAAATTGGTTTTTCTAAAACCACTCGGACGGGGGTGTGAGATTTTAATATTTAGTCTTTCTAAAACCACTCCGGCGGGGTGCGGTGGCCTCACTATGCCACCGAGTGTGCTATGGCCTCGGTCCGTGTCCGAGCGAGCCACGGCCTCGCCTGATCACCGAGTGTGCTATGGCCTCGATTCACGTCCGGCACACTATGGCCTCAAATTTTTTTTATGTCCGAGTGAGCTATTTTTCAAAAACCACTCCGAAAGGGGTGCGAGATTTTACTATTTTATTTCACTTACTACTTATGTTTACATTATCATTACTATTATGCCCGAAGCGGGGCCATCATTATTGTTATGCCGGAAGCGGCAATGCCCGAAGGGGCCACTATCGATATCGAGGGGGAAGCGGCCGCCCGAAGGGGCTATCATTATTATTATGCCGGAAGCGGCATGCCCGAAGGGGCCATCATTCCTACGCCGAAGCGGCGTCCGGGGCGGGACTATTGTGATACTATATTTAGATTGTGCATTCTAGAATTCGTGTACTCGTATTTATATTGTGTGTGCTTAAAGAACGTGTGTTCACTCGCATCGTTTACTTCAGAGTGTTCTAAGACCCCATGTTTACATTTATGTTTCTTCCGGCCGAGGGTCGCAGTAACGAGCTTGATCGTGACTTCTTCTCTCCTAAATTAAGCTATGGTTATTATATGTTATCGCTTTACATACTCGCACATACTTCGCATCGACCCTCCTTCTTCGGGGGCTGCGTTTCATGCCACGCAGTACACCTGCAGATGAAGAGAAGACTTTGCTAGAAGTTGTTCCCGCTGGATTGGCGAGCTCCATTTCGGCCGGAGTGTTGCCGAGTCGAGTTTGTATGATATGCCTTCCGGATGGATGTTAGAGACTTTGCGTACGTTGTCGTGGGTGTTGGTTGTCGGTACCGTAGCGGCTCCACCCAGCCGATACGTCATATGTGATTGGTTTTGTTTGACTATAGATTGTATGTAATTTGAAAGCAACGAAAGAAATACTTCTGAAAGTTATATTTTGCCTTCTATCTTTATTCGAAAAAATTTATGTGTGTAATAAGAGTCTGTGGGTTCGCTCGGCTCCGGATGTGGGGTCGGGTGCCCATCACACCCTAGTAAGGTCGGGGTGTGACAAAGTGGTATCAGAGCGGTGTCCGTCCTAGGGGTTGTCCGCAAAGTCGTGTCAAGTAGAGTCTTGTTTATGGTGTGTTGCGCGCCACACTTATAAACAGGAGGCTACGGGGCATCTAGGGTGGTTACTTTTCTTTCACATCTGAGATCGTGCCATAGAGCCAAGTCATAGGGAATGAGATTTCTCTTACTGACCTTTGGTTTCAGCAGAAGAATGGCATCGATAGAAGAAAGCGATGGATGATGTTGGAAGTTACGAAGTACGCAGGTAAGCAAAGGTATGAAAGATATGTGTGGGTAAGATATTGCACGATTGAAATATAAGTTGAGGATTAAAAGGAAAAGTAAACAAGAAAAGTGTAACAGGTACAGTTCGAGTTGGACACACGAGGTAAGTTTATCATTTTCGTATTGTTGTTGATGTTGGAAGCCCTGTGAGGCTGTGATATGATATGATATGATATGTGTATATGTATGTTGGCCCCGTGAGGCATTGTTGGTATTTCTGCGTGTGTGTTTTGAGATAGTGACAATTACAGAGGAAACTCTGCCGAAATTTTTTTCCAGAAAAAAAAAAAAAGAAAAGAAAATGAGATATGGGTTTGTAATACGACTTGAAAGGTCGTGCCGATAGTAATAGTGAGATTAAGACAAGAGTACAGAGGAAAAGAATTGTGATGTATATGAACGTATTGATAAGATAGCTTGTGAGCTATTAAGGATAAAGTTGATCAGAAAGGGTAAAAAGGTTAAGGAGTGGTACACTATGAGATCGAATACGAACGGGACAATGTGAATATAATGAAGATTGTTATGAAATTAAGAAAAGCCTAGGGAGAAGATGACTTGGGAAGCTGAAAAGACGATGAAGAAGAAATGTGGTTGGGAGATGAGACGGTATGTCATGGTAATAAAGGAAACCCCCCGAGATCTTTATAAGACCTATGCGACTAGTTGAACATTCGAGGACGAATGTTCTAAAGGGGGAAGGATGTTATACCCCGCGTTTTCGCAGCATGAGTTTGACATGTACCTCATCATAGTATATGTGGAGTTTTAAGGTGTTTCAAAATCCTAAAATGAAGTTCGTCGAGTCTAGTTTGTAATGCAACAAACCGTTCATTGATGGGACATCGGAGTAGAGAATTCTAGACGTTACAAACTGAACTGTCGACGCAGAAATAGCTTTCCCGCGAAAAACCGATACATGGTACCGCTACAAGATCCATGGCCCACGTAAACCGACTTTCAGCAGTCCGTTTTAAGGGACAAAATTCTCATTTTTTTTTCAGCCAAAGCTCCAAAAATTTCCAGAAAATTCAGCACAAAGAAAAAAGGGAAAAAAATTCCCAAGCCTTCAACTTGATTTCAAGAATCATAATTTTCTTGAATTCTTGTCAAGTTCGAGATTCTCTACAAAGTGGTATAATTATTATAGCAAGAAAGCTACTCTTGGTTGCAAGTTCACAAATTCAAGAAAAGGAGAAATTGAAGGAAAGGTAAGAATTTTTTTTTCATTCTTATGTTATGGAAGGCTTATATATGTTGTAGCATGTGAAAATGAATAAAAGTATGAAATTGGTGTGTCATGGTTATGTGTGTGGGTGGCCGTGTGCTATTGAGCAATGGAGAAGGATGAACAAATTTCATTTGTTATGCTAATTGTGTTGTGGTAGCTTTGCGGTGTAAAAGGAAGAGTACTAGCCATAATTTGCATGAAAATTTGGTTGTTAAGTTGTTGTAGGAAGTTTAGTGATTTTATGGTAAATTTATGTAATTATGGAAAAGAATTGTTAAGGTGCAAATTGTGATTGTTGTTAATGAAATTGGAAGATAAAAATGTGTTGTGAAAGTTTATGTCGAAAATTGGAAGGTTTTAAGTGAGTTGTGGTTTTGGTGGAACTTTTGCATATTTTGTGGAACTATATGAAATGCTTCTGAATTGCACTTGAATGGTCTTGAATTAGATAAAGAATATGGGAAGTGTTGATACTAGTTTGATAGTATGAAGTTGGGATGGAAGTTGTTGAACTATGTAGTGAAGAGAACTATTTACGTTATATGCGTTTCGTGATGCTTTTGATGTTATTGGCATTGTTGGGCTGTTGTTGTTGATTTGGGCCGAGCCATATTCTCGGGGATGCTATAGGTACAGGGAGGT
The DNA here is from genome assembly GCF_029784015.1 of Lycium ferocissimum. Taxonomy (NCBI): domain Eukaryota; kingdom Viridiplantae; phylum Streptophyta; class Magnoliopsida; order Solanales; family Solanaceae; genus Lycium; species Lycium ferocissimum. Next base: position 35,518,874 of record NC_081347.1, on the reverse strand, counting down.
GTCTTTGCCGGAATTTCAAGAGACCAAGATGATATTAAGTTGAATCCTTAGAATTAATAATTCACAATTGGTAAATGTGACCATTTGTAGGATTTTGACGAAACGGGATTGGAGTCTTGACGAGCTTAACAAGCAAGAAAGGTATGTAAGGCTTTACTCCTCCTTCTTTTGGCATGTCTTAGACCTAATAGGCTTGGATATAAGCCTTGGGGATGATTCTATTCTTAGAAATCTAAGTTTGGATTTGACCCTTTTTCATTCAATGGAATTGAAACAAATTTCTTGTGCCTCGACGAAATAAGTGTTTAGACATCTACGTCTTGTCCAACCAAGACCGAATTGCACTAAGACTATCATAATGACTCCGTAAAGCTCAATGTATGAAATTTACGTACGCCACCGTGACTTGACCCGAGGTGGGCCCACAATGCTCGAGATCTTTTGTATAGTTCCATTTGGCTTATTTTGGTACAATAATTGAAGGAAACTTTTGGATTTGTTGTCCCGACTACCACGTATGACGGTTGGTTAACTACTTCATTATGTTCTATAATATACTTTCTTTGGGTAACAATGTTTCTAATATGATTATTACTTCGGTTTTCCGAAATGGTTTCGGAAATGCGTTTGTGGTTCACTGATGACTTTTAAAGAACTAGTTTTGTGCAAAGAAACACAAAATTGATTTTTCTAAAACCACTCCGATGGGGTGTGAGATTTTAATATTTAGTCTTTCTAAAACCACTCCGAAGGGGGTGCGGTGGCCTCAGCTTATGCCTGAGTGTGCTATGGCCTCGTCCGTGTCTGAGCGAGCTACGGCCTCAGCTGATCACTGAGTGTGCTATGGCCTCAGTTCACGTCCGGGTACACTATGGCCTCAGCTTATGTCTGAGTGAGCTATTTTTCAAAAACCACTCCGAAAGGGGTGCGAGATTTTACTATTTTATTTCACTTACTACTTATGTTTACATTATCATTACTATTATGCCCGAAGGGGCCATCATTATTGTTATGCCGGAAGCGGCAATGCCCGAAGGGGCCACTATCGATATCGAGCCGGAAGCGGCTGCCCGAAGGGGCTATCATTATTATTATGCCGGAAGCGGCATGCCCGGCGGGGTTATCATTCCCACGCCGAAGCGGCCGTCCGAAGGGACTATTGTGATACTATATTTAGATTGTGCATTCTAGAATTCGTGTACTCGTATTTATATTGTGTGTGCTTAAAGAACGTGTGTTCACTCGCATCGTTTACTTCGTGAGTGTTCTAAGACCCCATGTTTACATTTATGTTTCTTCCAGCCGAGGGTGCGGGTAATGAGCTTGATTGTGACTTCTTCTCTCTAAATTAAGCTATGGTTATTATATGTTATCGCTTTACATACTCGTACATGCCCGACTCGACCCTCCTTCTTCGGGGGGCTGCGTTTCATGCCACGCAGGTACACCCAGATGAAGAGAAGACTTTGCTAGAAGTTGTTCCCGCGGGATTGGCGAGCTCCATTTCAGTTCGGAGTGTTGCCGAGTCAGAGTTTGTATGATATGCCTTCTGGATGGATGTTAGAGACTTTGCGCACGTTGTCGTGGGTGTTGGTTGTCGATGCCGTAAGCGGCTCCACCAGCCGATACGTCATATGTGATTGGTTTTGTTTGACTATAGATTGTATGTAATTTGAAAGCAACGAAAGAAATACTTCTGAAAGTTATATTTTGCCTTCTATCTTTATTCGAAAAAAAAATTTATGTGTGTAATAAGAGTCTGTGGGTTCGCTCGGCTCCGGATGTGGGGTCGGGTGCCCATCACACCCTAGTAAGGTCGGGGTGTGACAGTAATGATACTAAATTATGATAGAGCCACGATATGCTTATAGACAGTTAATGGTTGCAAATCTATAAAATGTATGACGATGAGTATATGGTGTATATATATGTATATATGTGCATTGACGACGTTAAATTAAGATAAAGCCATAATATGTCTATGAAATGTGTAGTAACGATAAGCATATGTTATGTATATTGGCAAATGCATGGTATGTTATATGTATGAACTCTGGAATATGCTCAGTTAGAATCAGAGCCGGTGGTGGGGCAAACCCAATGGTGGGTCAAACCCAGTGGTGGGGCAAACCCAATGATGACGTAAAATTCCACATTGGTTTAGGCTAATCCACATTGGTTTAGGCTAATCCCACATTGGTTTAGGCGAATCCTACATTGGTTTAGGCTAATCCCACATCGGTTAATGGTATCTCATGTGACCGGTCACGATGTTAGGATACGCTACAGTATGGTTATGGTTATTATATTATTTTTGGATCGAGCCGTACATTCCTCGGCATTCGGTTAGCATCAGTTTATATGGTATGATATGATGATGAATATATGATAATGTATGTCCTATGTGATAACGTATGTATGATAAGACAAGGTACGCCACGGTAGCTTATATGATATGCTATATGTAAAATACGTGCCACAGGTGTTCAGCCGAAGGTTATGTCCTCGTCCTGCGCCTTTATGACTTCCCTATTATATTTATTTCACTCATGCCTTACATACTCAGTACAATATTCGTACTGACGTCCTTTTCTTTGGACGCTGTGTTCATGCCCACAGGTAGACAGAGAGACGGTGCAGAGCCGTAGGAGATATCAGCAGATTACAGGAGCCCTCCTTTATTCCGGAGGTGCTATTTTGGAGACGTTATTTTGTGTATATTTATATTTTGGGCATGGCGGGGTCCTGTCCCGTCCATATGTTCAATGTTCTAGTAGAGGCTCGTAGATGCGTACGTGTGGGTAGTATGGTCCCATAGTCTTCATGTATATGCAAGTATATGTATGTTATTATTTTGATAGCCAAAAGGGCCTATGTTATATAAGTAAATATGTTTTAAATGAAAGACGTTTTCTATGTTTATAAATGATAAACAATGTGAACGAAGGCAGGATAAGACATAGAATGAGGGTGCTCGGTGGTCAGTCTCGGGTACCCGTCGCGCACCCGTAGTTGGGTCGTGACACATTCAAGTTAGTTTTGGTTAAGAAAAAAGGATATTTTGTAAATCCTTAAATAAGAAATGAGGATGGTTGACCAAAGTCAACATCGAGAGTAAATGAGTTTTTCGAAGTTTCATCAATTCCATTAGTTCCAGAATGTGATTTATGACTTAGTTGAGTCGTTGGTTCGGTTCCCGAGGGACTCGAGGACATTTTGGACCTTTGCTTGGGAATTTGGCTTTTAAAGTGATTTGGAGTTGACCACGGTCAACTTTGGGTCAAGATGAGCCCATGTGATGGTTTTGAGTGCGCGAACAGGTTCGTTGCATGTTTTATGACTGAAATGCATATCTGGTTTGTGTTGGGGGGGGGGGGGGGGGGGGGGTGGATAAATTTCGAGGGTCAATTAAAAGTTTGGAACACACAAGAAAAATTGGGTGTCTAGTTCTGGTTTCCTTTTTGCGATCGCGTGGCCAGGTGTTGCGATCGCAATGTGTTGAGAGGCTGAGGGTCGTGATCGATCCAGTGATTTTTATCCCCAAAAATGATCTTGGACATTTCATTTTCATATTTTGAGCTCTAAACCTCGGATTTGGGAGATTTCGGAGGGTTCTTCAAGATTCTTCATGGGGGTAAATTTCTAACTTTGTTTTTACTATTATACCTTCTATTATTACGGAATTTCATCTTAGAAATCATGATTTGGGTTAAGGAATCGGGATTCAAGAACCCAAGTTAGAAATGTACATTTCTTCAAATTTATGGGTCATTTGATGACGAATTTGACTCATTTTTGGGATTTAGGCTCTACGAGTCATGGGTAAACTGATCTTGGACTAAAATTATAGTTTTGCCCTTCGGGGCTAGGGATTGCCTTTTTGGGTCCAAATCATAATATAGCAATATGGGTGTCTACGAAATCATATGCTAACGTAGAATCCGTATTTGAACAGATTGTGATCATTCAGAGGCTCTACGGAAGGGGAAGGCTTTGTTATGAGCGCCAGACTCCAAATCAGGCAAGTTGAGACCTTACTTAATTCTACTTAAAGCGCATGGTTGGTTAAAATGAACTAGCAAAGAGGGAGTAATGGGTAAATAAAGGAGGCCCCGTACTTGTGTGGTAACAAGGATTTGTATTAGATATCGGTGCCATGTTATGGGAATTCGTGTAGGATCGAGTCGTACAATCCGGTCTGAATGCCATGCTTTGGGAATTAGCTAATAGCTTAGATTGCTTACGTGAGACATGAGACATGCGATCTTTTATTTGATGCTTCTATGCTTTATACCTGTCTTATTTGTGATTGTATGTTCTCGTCACTCCTTAATACTCATATAAAAGTGGGAAAAAGCCAAGATTAAGCCTTTTATTTTATGGCCTTGTTGCTTATTGGGTGCATGTCATATCCATGCTTTCATATGGTATCCTATGCATATTAGACTTGAGGATACATATGTGATGTCCGATGGGAAGTAGTTCCGGACGGAGTTATGCAAATGGTAAAAGGAAGAATTGGCTAAAGACAGGTAATGTGAGCCTAATTGGCTAAGTATATGTGATATAAGCCTGATTGGCTAAGTATTGAGATTGGAAGCCTATGGTGGCTAAGAACCTGATGGGAAATGATATGGGTGGTGTATGGACCTCCCAAGTCCCCCATAGGTCACGTATTCCATATTATGGAGCATGTGTATACCGGTGATGAAAAGGCCTTGCATTGTGTTGCATTTCATAGCATTTGCATATCATGTCATTTTATGGACCTTCTTGTTCGTTGACCTACTTGAAATGTTGCTTAAAATGTACTTATCCTGTTTTAGTGGCTAAGTAGATAATATGAACAATTGGAGGATTCTTACGCTTAGGTTTATTAATTTATATCCAATATTATGTTGTACTAACCGCGGCTACTAAGTATAGTAGTAAGCATTGGGAAGACCAATCTGTTACATCCCGTATTTTCGTTCAATATATGTACGACTAATTTGAGGTCGACGAATGCACTTAAACGTGAGAAATGGGATTTTGAGCAAATAAAAATGAACTGCTTGCTTACTCAAACCGAGCGGCTTGCTTGTCCGTCCTACTTCCTTGAACTACTTAACACGTGTAGTGATTATTATGTGAGGACGAGACATGTAAATAGATTAACTAGGGAGCATGTGGCACCTCCAATTAAACAAATCGGTGACAAGTAGGTGTGTCACCTACTTGCTTAAATGAAAGCACAAAAATAATTTCCCAAAAGGAGGTCTGTAACACCCCAAAATTTTTAAACTAACACTTGAATTTTCGGTTGACCATATCTTGATAGTAGGGATATATTTTATTTCGCGCTTCTTGAACGTGAATTTGAGGATATTTGGAACTTGTTTGAAGTGTTATGGTGTAGTTATGTAAGCTACTCCTACTATTATTATCTTAGTAAATTAAGAAATGGAATAGATATTTGATATTTTGGTCAACAACTTTTTTTTCCCTTTATCCTTAAGAAAGTAAGATATATGTATATATATACATATATGTATAATATCTTTTTGGGCTCTTATCCTCTCCACCCCCAATTTCGTTTCCTCCGCCAAAAATAAAACCCCAAATCTTCTCTCCTCTCATAATATTCATCCTCTAAATCAATCATCAAGACTTGTTTTGGTTGAGCCACAAACAACTCCACACGATTGAGGTAAGTTGCTAATCCTGTTTTTGAACTGATCAGCTGTTGGTATTTTGAGCTTCTCTCCTTGTATAAAATTTAGCTTTAAGTGAGCCAAGATGATAGGGAAAGCTGTTTCATAGATCTATAACTTTTGTTCAGGCCCCAAAACCTATTTTTTCTTGTATTTACTAAAAACGAGGTGATGAAGTACAGGGAAAGTGCTGCCTAGATTTTGTTTTACAAACCCCCATGTGGTACTGTTAGTATTTTGGGCGTACATTTTTGTACGAAATTGATATTGAGCTGATTTAAATTTCTATAGAACCCCAAGACATATATCTACAACATTCATTAAGACCACAAAGGCCATTTTTGTCGTTTACCCCTTTGAAACTGAGTCACAATATCAGACAGTAGCACTGTCCAATTTTGCTAGTTTAGGGTGATTTTCACTGATATTGTGTTTAGTTTTGACGTGCTGAAACCATTGAACTTAATTAGATATTTGAAGGTGTATTTGAGTATATATATACACCTTTGTACAGGCTAAGGGAAAATTTGCTAAGGAAGTTGATATATTTCCTTGATCGTTGCTTTGGGGATTTATAACTTCTTGATGGTTGTTTGAGCTTTAGAAGCTCTAAAGCTCCAAGGTTTGCACCTAAACTTGAAATTCACTCTCAGTTTATTTGGTTTGAGATATTGCGAGAATCTTGAATCTTGGTGAAATAATATCTACTTTAAATTGTGGTCATACTGATTCTGTTGCTACTTTGATAGTTTACTTGCTTGGAGGGTTGAGAAATAATATATTGCGACAATTCAATATGATAACTTTATAATTGAGAGTATGATTTTGTAAATTGAGTTATGAGTATGCTAAGATCACATTGGTGTTATGTGAAGCATTTTTCTAAGATGATGTAATTCGCCCACATATATGGATTGCTTGAGCGTTATTGCATTCTTGATTATGGGGTGACGACCCATCTTGATTTCGGATCTTAAGCATATTGACTTTGGATTCGCATTTCGTCTTGATGATGGACTTTTGTCCATTCTCGAGTATGAGTGGAAAGCCACTTTCAGCATGGCTCATGATTCTCTTGACTATTGGCTGAGGATCCTTCTTGATAGGGGCTTCGGTCCTTCTTGATGTGGGCTTCGGTCCTTCTTGATAGGGGCTTTGGTCCTTCTTGATGTTGTCTTCGGTCCTTCTTGATATGGACTTCGGTACTTCTTGATAGGGGCTTCGGTCCTTCTTGATATGGGCTTCGGTCCCTCTTGGTAAGGGCTTCGGTCCTTCTTGATATTCGATAGTGCTTGATGTGATGGCATGACGTATGCGTTGGGCGAAATTAACTAACTGAATGACATTTCGAGAATTAGCTTCGAAAGCTTTCTTGACACTTGGTATTTGAAGCTTCGAAGGCTTTCTTGACACTTGGTATTTGAAGCTTCGAAGACTTTCTTGACACTTGGTATTTGAAGCTTCGAAAGCTTTCTTGACACTTGGTATTTGAAGCTTCGAAGGCTTCTTGACAGTTGGTATTTGAAATATTAGTATCTTGAACTATCTTATGGTTTGGTGATTCTCATGAAGTGTCGTACACTGATTAAGTACTTGGTTATAACTCGGATGAGCTTATGTCTTGAACTTACTTCTTGCACTTATACTTGATTCATAGCTCACTATTAAATTAACCAAATGGTGGAAATTCTTGGATTTTCTTTTGAAAGCTTCTTGATATGTGAGATTTTGAATATTGATATCTCGAACTATTTTAATATATGATATTTACTTTCTCGAAAGAATTGCACCTTCATTTAGTTCTTATTTGATTTTTCATTTCCTTGAAACCATTGTACCTTCGTTAAGTACTTGATGATGATTTTGACCAGCTTATTGCTAGAATTTATTGTTGTACTCCTTGCATAGCCTGCTTCTCTTTGATATGAAATGTTAGTTAAGTTTAAGTGCCACTAAGCTTTATGCTTAGTGATAGTTTGTTACTATTGTAGGTGATGGTCTGAGGGAGACTTAAGGATGGCCAATTGAGGTAGACTATTTGGAAGCTTAGATGAAGATCACATTTGCATGAGCGTATTCATTTTGCATACGTTTGGGGACTTGTACGTGATTCATGTGACATACCTAGGTATGCATTTTTTAAACTTGTTTATATAGGCCTCTTTCCACTCCTAAATTATTGTGAATATCTTATCAAATAAATTTCTTCTGAACGTTGAAGTATGAAATTTGCTTTTGTTTCGCAAGTGGCATACTCCCAAAAGGGGGTGCTACAAGTTTGGTATCAGAGCCTAGGTTTGTGATTCTAGGACTTTTGTTGTATTGTTCGTATGCATCATGTACATGTCCCTAATGCAATGTGATCTTCTCTTCTATAGGAACTAAGACATGGCCTCCTTTTTAATAAAGCTAATGAGGATGTTGATCTATGTTCTACTGACTATTATGTTTCTTATCACTTGCATTCTCTAGAGGTGTGATATTTACGAGACTTGATTTTGATGTACTTGTCGAAAATCTTTGGGGTTACCAGGTTGTTAACCGAGTTTCTAAACATTATCCTTTCATGATTCAAAATCTATTTTTCTCTGTAGACTTGATTGCAATGCCTTTTCAAGACTGGGATAAGGTAAATTTTGGGACGAAATTTCTTAAGAGGGAGAGAGTTGTAACACCCCAAAATTTTTAACCTAACACTTGAATTTTCGGTTGATCATATCTTGATAGTAAGGATATATTTTATTTCGTGCTTCTTGAACGTGAATTTGAGGATATTGGGAACTTGTTTGAAGTGTTATGGTGTAGTTATATACACTACTCCTACTATTATTATCTTAGTAAATTAAGCAATGGAATGGATATTTGATATTTTGGTCAACCACTTTTTTTTTCCCTTCATCCTTAAGAAAGTAATATATATATATATAATATCTTTTTTGGGCCCTTATCCTCTCCACCCCCAATTTCGTTTCCTCCACCAAAATAAAACCCCAAAGCTTCTCTCCTCTCATAATATCATCAAGACTTGTTTTGGTTGAGCCACAAACAACTCCACACGATTGAGGTAAGTTGCTAAATCTCGTTTTTGAACTGATCAGCTGTTAGTATTTTGAGCTTCTCTCCTTGTATAAAATTTAGTTTTAAGTGAGCCAAGATGATCTGGAAAGCTATTTCATAGATCTACAACTTTTGTTCAGGCCCCAAAACCTATTTTTGCTTGTATTTACTCAAAAAGAGGTGATGAAGTACAGAGAAGGTGCTGCCCAGATTTTGTTTTACAAACCCCCATGTGCTACTATTAGTATTTTGGGTATACATTTTTGTACGAAATTGATATTGGGGTGATTTAAATTTATATAGAACCCCAAGACATATATCTACAACATTCATTTAGACCACAAAGGCCATTTTTGTCGTTTACCCCTTTGAAATTGAGTCACAATACAAGCCAGTAGCACTGTCTAGAATTTCTGCTTTGCTAATTCAGGGTGATTTTCACTGATATCGTGTTTAGTTCTGACGTACTGAAATCATTGAACTTAATTAAATATTTGAAGGTGTATTTGAGTGTCTATATATATATACCCTTGTACAAGCTAAGGGAAAATTTGCTAAGGAAGTTGACATATTTACTTGGTTGTTGCTTTGGGGATTAATAACTTCTTAATGGTTGTTTGAGCTTTGGAAGCTCTAAAGCTCCAAGGTTTGCACCTAAACTTGAACTTCACTTTCAGTTTATTTGGTTTGAGATATTGTGAGAAGCTTGAATCTTGGTGAAATAATATCTACTTTAAATTGTTGTCATATTGATTCTGTTGCTACTTTGATAGTTTACTTGCTTGGAAGGTTGAAAAATAATATATTGCGACACTTCAATATGATAACTTTATCATTGAGAGTATGATTTTGTAAATTCCGTTATGAGTATGCTAAGATCACATTGGTGTTATGTGAAGCATTTTCTAAGACGACCTAATTCGCCCACATATACGGATTGCTTGAGCATTCTTGCATTCTTGATTATGGGGTGACGACCCTTCTTGATTTCAGATCTTGCCCATCTTTACTTTGGATTTGCATTTCGTCTTGATGATGGACTTTTGTCCATTCTCGAGTATCTGTGGAAAACCACTTTCAACATAGCTCATGATTCTCTTGATTATTGGGTGATGATCCTTCTTGATAGGGGTTTCAATCCTTTTTGATATGGGCTTCGGTCCTTCTTGATAGGGGCTTCGGTCCTTCTTGATATTGGCTTCGGTCCTTCTTGATATGGACTTCGGTCCTTCTTGATATGGGCTTCGGTCCTTCTTGATATAGGCTTCGGTCCTTCTTGATATGGGCTTCGGTCCTTCTTGATATTCGATGGTGCTTGATGTGATGGCAAGACGTATGCGTTGGGCAAAATTAACTAACTGAATGACGTCTCATGAATTAGCTTCGAAATCTTTCTTGACACTTGGTATTTGAAGCTTCAAAAGCTTTCTTGGCACTTGGTATTTGAAGCTTCGAAAACTTTCTTGACACTTGGTGTTTGAAGCTTCGAAATCTTTCTTGACATTTGGTATTTGAAGCTTCGAAGGCTTCTTGACAGTTGGTATTTGAAATATTAGTATCTTGAACTATCTTATGGTTTGGTGATTCTCTTGAAATGTCGTACACTGATTAAGTACTTTGTTATAACTCGGACGAGCTTATGTCTTGAACTTATTTCTTGCACTTATACTTGATTCATAGCTCACTATTAAACTAATCAAATGGTGGAAATTTTGGGTTTTGCTTTGGAAAGCTTCTTGATATGTGAGATTTTGAATATTGATATCTCGAACTTTTTTAATATATGATATTTACTTTCTCGAAAGAATTGTGCCTTCATTTAGTTCTTGTTTGATATTTCATTTCCTTGAAACCATTGTACCTTCGTTAAGTATTTGATGATGATTTTGACAAGCTTATTCCTAGAATTTAGTGTTGGACTCCTTACATAGCTTGCTTCTCTTTTTGATATGAAATGTTAGTTAAGTTTATGTGCCACTAAGCTTTATGCCTAGCGATAGTTTGTTACTATCGTAGGTGTGTTCCAAGGGAGAATTAAGGATGGCAAATTGAGGTAGACTATTTGGAAGCTTAGATGAAGATCACATTTGCATAAGCATGTTCATTTTGCATACGTTTGGGGAGTTGTACGTGATCCATGTGACACTTAGGTATGCACTTTTGAAACTTTTTTACATGGGCCTCTTTCCACTACTAAATTATTTTTAATATCTTATCAATTAAATTTCTTCTAAACGTTGAAGTATGAAATTTGCTTTCGTTTTGCAAGTGGCATCCTCCCAAAAAGAGGTGCTACAGGGTTTGTTGGGTCGGCCAAGATAGCCTTTTCAAGGCTGATTTACCTCATTTCTTCCACTCTTATTTTCAGACCAAACACACCAGATATAACCCCTGCAACTCCTCTCCCAAAAGTTCCTTACAAACCCTAAGCGATTTCAAGTCTACGTAGTAATTCTAGTGTCGAAAAACCCGAACTGCTTGCCAGTTTCCCTTTCTCCTTCTTGTAGCAGTGTTGAGGGACTAATTTCATATGAAGAGGGCCAAGTTTTCATGGGTTCTACTCAGTTCTGGGTAAGTTTAAGCTTCTCCTTCCCCTTATCAAAGCTTCTAAGAGTTGTAGCTCCATCGTAAAGACTAGAACTTGCGAGTTTAGAAAGAGTAGCATACTGATTTTTGTTGTGCCACTGCTGGCTGGTTGTGAATTTTTTTTTTAATTGAATTTATGGCTGATTTACATGAGAAGAGGCTTAATTATGTACTATTGGTTGTGTTGCTCGATTTGAAAGAAAAGATAAGTCGGAAACGTACTTTTAGTAACCTGAAAAATCAGTTTTGATTGGCTGTAATTGTTGGGCTGTTATAAGGTCATTTTCATAATGTGTTGTGGCTATAAATCAGTAGGAATAACTTGATTATGTCATGGTTGATATTCTGTTTATTGTTGAATGTTGTAACGTGTGGACTGATTTGGAGCGTTGTGCGTGTGGGCTGTTTTGAGGTGTTCTTGGGCCTTGTTTTGGCTAGTTCTTGATGTAGTAACTTTGACATGTTGTTGTTGATGTTGTTCTGGTTGTTTTTAGAATTGGTTTGAATTTGAGGGAGGTGAAAAATATAAGGGAAGTGCTGCCCAATTTTCTGGAAATGAGCTACTAGCTTAGAAATATGTTTTAAGCTTCTCCGTAGCTTAACCATAGCTTTAACGTCTTAATATAGGTTGAAGTACTTCAAGCAGCATATACATACTGAGTCATGGATTAAGCGTCAAAGGTATGTAATGGCTATCCCTTTTCTTTCATTGGCATGATCCCATAATTAATAAGAGTTAAACGAATCTTATGAAAGGAGCGCATATTGTAGATACCGTATGAAAGGAGTACATATTGTAGATACCATGTCTCTAGTGATGTTACAGCTTCCCGTGTATTTACATCGTATCTTTCCGAGAGATTCCTATCCGCTCCATGTCTTTCCTTGATTATAGAAAGAGATAGAGAGATATTTCAGTGCCTTCATGAATTCTATTATATACATGATATACAACATCATATACATATATTTTCTGTGTCCTGGCCACTTGGTCAATGAGAGATATTATTGCCTGGCCACTTGGTCAGTGAGACGATACTATAAATTGGCCTATAGTCAGTGAGAGTTTATATTTGCCTGGCCTTACGGTCAGTGACATTGTACAGTTGCTTGACCACTTGGTCAGTGAGAGATACACCGAGCCCTATATGTGGCCAGCTAGCTATGATATTATTATATTGCATTGTGTTGAGTCGAATTAGGTAAGTATATCTCAGGGCTTTCTTTGGCTCCCAGATTATTATGCTTTTCAGTTCAGTTTAAACTTTCAGTTATTCTATTGCCTTACATACCCGGTACATTATTTCGCACTGACATCCCTTTTGTCGGGGGTCACTGCATTCATGCAAGCAAGTTCTGATAGACAACCAGATAGACCTCCTCAGTAGAAAGGACCAGACATCAGCTTGATTGGTAAGATTCACTCATCTGGAGTTGCCAAGTCTAGACTTTGGAGTTCCTTTTGTGTATATAGAATTGATGGGTAGTTCTGGGCCCTGTCCCGACCATGATACAGTTCTGTTATCTCTAAAGGCTTGTAGACTAGTCCTATATGTTTTATATGTCTGTATTATGGAGATGCCGGCCCTTTGTACATGTTCAATTTAGTACTACTAGCTGTAGAAGTTCATGGCGGCCTCGCTAGCCTGCACAGTTATGCATAGATGTTTTGGGTATGTTTGCCCTTCTAATGAGTTAGATATTATTTTTAGATGATTCAGAATGCATCCTTTGTCGGCCTTGGTTGGTGCTATCTGTTTGCAGGTAGGCCTCGTCAGCCTAAGTTGAGGTTTACCCCTCCAGGGTTACAGTTACAAAGTGGTATGCTCGGGCCGAGGATGGCACCGGGTCCCCGCCATGCCTCTCAAGATTTGGGGCGTGACACAATCCTCGTCATTGTTTTAGTATAAGGTCGGTCGACGATGCTACTGAGTACACGTTGATTTCCCGTACTCACTCTACACTTGCCGCACTTCTTTGTATGCAAATTCGGTTCCTAGAATGAGCAGAGCTCAAGATTACACCACTCGTTGAAGAGCTGCATCTGTAGGATTTGGAGTGAGCTGCTGGCTGATCCAGGGCACCAGATTATTCTTCCTTTACTTGTTTTCTATCTCTCCTTAATTCAAACAGTATTAGTGGATGTTACTTCAAACGTAGGGTTCTACCTTAGTAGTTCTTGTATCGTGCCACCCAGTTTTGGGATGGTTGTACTTATTAAAATACGTATTTATGATTATGAGATATTATTGGTTGTGGATGGTTTGCCTACAGGGTGTGGGTAGGGGCCTTCACGGATTTGAAAATTGTGTCCTGACAGGGGGTGGTTGTGGCTGAGGATGGTGGTTATGGGTGATGGTTGGTGCTACTTGATAATGGTGGACGGCGGCGGTTGTAGTTGATAATGGTGGGGATGGCGTGTGGTAGCAGTAAATGAATGAAATTGATGAATTGCCATAGTTGTAGAAATCCTTAGATGAACATCTTAATGATACTATGACTTTGTTACAGATCTTAATTATTCAAATCTATTCATACTCATTGAATGATTATAACATGAAACAAACAAACGCATTTAATAAGATCCGAATGATCAAGATTCAGGCCTAAAAAATAAATGGACTTAATGACTGAGATCTGAAAATGATTACAATTAAGACCTTTATTAAGTGCAAGAAAATAAGGTCTGAAAGTGAGATGGAGAATAAGAGAGGATAAGGAATGATTCGTTACACTTTGCTTTGTCAGTCGGAGGAGTTCTCAACACAATGCAAAGAAATGATGAGATTGAGAAAGCTAAAAACTTAGAGTAAAAACCTAAGGGGTTAACCGGGTAAAATAAGACATAGGTTGGGCTAAAGGGGTGTTCTGATCGTAATGCATGACTAGTTAACAGGAGATTCACCGTAAATACTAGCTTGGGTACTCAAATATTAATTGTTTAATATTTACTTGTTTCTCAGCACATGCTTTGCAAGTGTACAACAAGCTATGACGTAAAAAATTTGTAAGATTATACTAATATTTTTAGAACAAAGTGTTGACAATTGACAAATAAGTACATGAAAGAATAAAGTAAATGCTTACGGTGACTTGTTTGTTGAGGTAAATATGATTAGATATATCTCAACCTGCAAAGATAAACAATCAAATTTTAATTAGATAAATATAATTTTATGAGGTATAAACATGTAAATGAAACGTATCTCACCTAATACTTTCTTATAACATCGTGTGCTGGCACTATTTTTGTTTTAGTTAGTATATTAGAATAATTCTAATTTCTAATTTGTTAAAAGCACAAGTATTACTAACAGTGTGATGGGATAATCCAAGTAACCTGTTAGAAAAGTACAAAATAAATTATATCAGACACAATACTAAATACATAAAGGAAAAGAATGATGATTTTCAAATGAATGTTCGTTCCACAGAAATAATAAACTTTAAAAGTTACAAAATAAATTTTCATTGGATGCAATATTAAATCTGTAAAAAAGAAAAAAGAATAACAAATTTCAAATGAAAGTTTAGTTCCAAACAAACGCTAAACTTTGGAACTTCGTTTCATACATAAACTACACTTTGTGAATAGATGATTATGCCAAACAATAACTTCATTGCCAAGCAAAACTTCTCATATACAAGATGAACTAAAGAAATCAAGAATCTTTAGAAAAAATAATGTCAAACATATCATGATAGACGATTTATCGTCCACGTACTCATACTAAACAACAAGTATTATTTCAAATATTAACATTTTAGTGAATGTTGGAGGGTATAATCAATAAATTTTTTATTTATGTGTCAAGATAAAAGTGGGTGCCAACTTTAGGAGGCTTATTATGTATTTGGACTCGAAACATTGGATTTCAAAGAACCTCAACAATCAAACATACCCTTTTCAAAACTCATCAAGCCTCAAAGATTTAATTATCAAAAGTCAAATTTGATTCCGCGCACTCGGTGAAAGCTTTGAGGTGTTCATAAATGGCATCAAACCAAGGCAGCTAGAGACGTGCACATTCCCTCAACCTTATCCTTTACATAATTTGGTTAGCTTTGGTTTTCCAGTCTTGGTGTTTGTTCAAGTTCTGATTTCTTTTATTTTGTTGTTTGGCCTTTCTTCGTAAGACTATTTTGAATTTATTTTATTTGCCACCTTGCAGGTGGTTTTGCTGTATTAAAAAAATGTTGTTCTTCTTAACAAATACTATTATCAATATATTATGAACCCCTTAAAACACTCCTTCCATTCGTTAGCCTCAGTTATGTCGATCTTCAAAAATACTTATGACAAGTTTGGGATTAAAGTAACCCCTCAATAAAGACACCTTAAGAGGGCAATTCTCATCTTCTGGATATTTTTAACAAGTACAAGAAGCGGAGGTCATATATTTGTTTGGGAAATTATGTGTAACTAATATGTAGTTAAATCATAAAAGAAATTCAATTAAAATATTTATAATGATTCGTATAATTCAGCATTTTCAAGATTCAATATTTTATTGTGTCTTGATACTTTATTTTGTTTCCTAAGCGCAATCCTTCAACATTGACTCTCTAGAATTAGGGATGTTTACGGTCTGGTGAAAAATCGATCCAAATTGAAAATTGAACCAAACCGATTAAATAAATCGATACTTTATCAGATATGATTTTTAATTTTAAAAAACCGACAATACATGGATTGGTTTGATTTTATACAAAATAAACTGAAGAAAAGACTGAACCAAATGGACAAATTATATGAATTATTTTTTAATTAAATATATGCAATATATTAATTTTTTTGTATTCGTTTTGAACTTTATTCACCTTATTAAAACTCTAGATCTCAGAACATGTTTTTCATAATCCAAAAAAGTTGTAGCCACAAAAATAAAAGGGTGATAAAATAATTATAAGTTAGAAAAGCATTAATCTTTTTCTTTTTTCTGATTGTAGGAAAAAGAAAAAGAAAAAAAATACTATTAGGTTTTCATAACCCCGAAAACCCGAACAAACCGATCGACAACAACCAATCCGATAAATATTGGTAATAATAATTTTAAAACTGATTAAAATAATTTGATTTGGTCTATCTAAAAAATGATCCAAATCGAACCTGAACACCCCTACTCTAAATTAGTACTCCGAAAAGTTCAACGACTCTTTCATCCTTCTTTTTTATTTATTTAATCAATGACTAAGAAACTGAAAAGGATTGGAAGAGAAAAACGAATTACCATATTTCCGATGCTAACTAATTTGAACAATTAAATATCTCGTAAAAGAGCACAAAAAAGATGTACTGCATATTTTCTACCAAGACTTGATTCTAAGACCCAAAATGATTAGGGAAACAATAGTGTATAATGTCCCAAGAACTACAATACGTACACAAGAGAATGAAACGATTATAGAAAGGTTGTGACTGTTTGGTATGAAGCGTTGGAGTTGTTTGTAGTTTTTTTAATATTATTTTAATAAATAAGATATTTAAGTTAGTTAATCGGCTGGGGGCATTTTCGTAATTTAACTTTCAAGTCAGTAGTTTATAAAATATTTGATACTCCCTCCATTTAGGGGTGTCAATGGAACGGTTCGGGCGGTTATTTTATTAAATTTATACCGTACTAATTTTCGGTTATTTTAATTTGTATAACCAAAATTAGATTTTTCGAAACTGTCCCATCATCTCTATTTTTCTTTGGTAGCGGTACGGTTCGGTTAATTTTTCGGTATTTTATATAGAAAACGTCATAAAAAAGTCACAAGTAGAAGTTGTTCACGATTCCATGCATACTTGTATAAGACTTTGGTAAAAACTTTTTATTGTTTAAAAGGTGAAGAATCAAGAAAACATGAATCACAACAAGAATAGAGATCCATCCCGCTATTTTATAGTAGTGTAATATAATATTAAATAAAGCCAAAAAATTTAGATCACACGAGCAGCAAGTAATCAATCAAGATGAGACATAAGAACTGAGTCTAATAAGATTCTATATCCAATAAAATAATTTAAATCATACGTGATTGATGATTTTCTTTTTTGGTAAACTGGATACTAATATATATAATGCTTAGCAAAACATATTGTTCGGGGACAAGGTACCATCTTGCACATAAGTTTAGTCTAGATTAATATTATTACAAGCCGAAATAAACCTAGTGAAAGTAGTTCCTAAAATGTCTGCCCATACATGTTTTGATGTAAACACTGGAGGAACTACCAAATTTTAGGCCTTCCAAAAAGACATTGCTTTTCCCCCTCCTTTGCTAGTCCATCAGCTACACTATTTTGCTCTCGGAATGTGTGCCTGATCACCGGAGCTCCCAATTCCTGCATTCAAAAATAATATTGTCATAAGGTAAGTGACCATTATTTAGTATATGAATGACCTTTGTAGAGTCTGTAGCAATGTCAAAGGGTTGAAGGTTGTTTTCTTTAGCCAGTTTCAGTCCTTGCAACATCTCAAAGAGTTCCGCTAGGTTATCAGTGATGTGAGAATAACCTTTGTCAGGACCCAACCTAGCTAAGTCGCGCGGGCACCTACCTTTCCCACCTCGGTAGGTGAACCCTTATCCCAACAATCTCAAAAACATGAATTAATAAATTAATAAGCGGAAGAGATAGAAATCACGTAAGTCTGACGATAATCATATAGAATGTGCGGAAGTAGAAAATACATCAAATCCACCCAGAGCCTGGTCTAATCATACAAGAGCAATTAACTAACATCTACGAGTCTGGAAATATCAATAATACATCAAAGTATAAATATGTCTCGGAATATCAATGAAAGACATAAAATAAGCAAAGAATCTCCAAGGCAGCGGACGTCCCCGTGCTCACCCTGAAAGACTCTCAGGAACAACTCTCGCACAAAGATCAGCCATGAGAAGCAGAAGTCAATCCTACCTGGAACTCTACATTCATAAAAGAATGCAGCGCAGCTACTGCAGGTCAATACAAACAACAAGTACTGGTAGGTATCATAGGCCAACTAAGTTTAGCTAACACATATCAAGTCAATAAAGTAAGATATACAGGTAAATGAACAAGGTATAAGTCAAACAAGAGCCAAAAACCAAGTAGACGTCATCACCTATGTTATAGCATCTAATCCCAATTGTGCCAATCTCAAGTACTCAGTCAAAATCCGAATATCACAAGTACATCACAAGAATATTACAACAGAAGCCAAAGTGCAATGCAATCAATAATATATGAAATGTAAATGCAATGCAATGCAATGTTGTGTACACATGCACTCCGGACGGAAATATCTACGTCACGGTAGCACAACACATGGAGGACCCGCGAAGTCCATGTACCTCACGGCTCCGGCACAAACCTCGACAACCGCTACCTTACGATTCCGACAAAAACCTTGGCAATCGCTACGCACAACCACGATTCCGGGACAACCATCAGATATCGGTCCTCACGTCACTCTCATCCAACTGAGCCCATGTTACACCCAGTACCTCAGAGAAGCACTGATTAAGTTTGAATGTAAGTGGTGTCAGAGCAGTTCGTCCTAGGGTATGTCTACGAGCCGTGTCCAGTAGAGTCCTGTTTATGGGTGTGAAGCGCGCCAGACTTATAGACAGGAGGCTGCAGGGAATTTAGGAATGATTGACCTTTCTTTCTTATGTTAAATTGTGCGGTAGAGCTATGTTATCGTGTTCCCCCCCCCCCTCCCCAACCAAATCGTGTGTTATGATTTCATAAATGTTTCCATAACTATGGATAGCTATATTAAGTGAAATTTTCATAAATTATCCGTGTGACCCACCTAGTAGTGAGAAAGAAATGTTAGATCAGAGGTGCCTGGGTACCCGACATGGCCTCTAGCGTGTCATGACCCAAACCGATGAGCCGCGACAAGCACCCGACCACTACTGATCGAGCACCCCTAAACTCACTCCCACTCTGTACTAAACAACTTGGTGGCCCACTTTGACTGATATTCCACTAGTACTGTTCGTGGTAGCATTTATACGCTAGATCTTATCTCATAATTCCATGAAACACGCATATGGATATGTATATGTAAGCATACTAGTAGAGGATGACAACGCAGACCAACTTGGTCACCGTATACACTATTCACAAAATTAAGAGACAACTGAAAGCACATGACGACCCCCACTATATATATACACTGTCTACAGACCTCTATGGAATATAGACTACAAAAAGGACAGGACAAGGCCCTGCCATACCCATAAATGTACATGTTAAAAGGCATACCAAAAGGCTAGAGCTCCAGTCCAAATGGAGCTTGCTGGCTGGAACTGGAAAGAGGTCCTACTGGTCCGGCTCACTCACCGGGTTATCCGAACCGCGGGGCATGAACGCAAAGATCCACAAGAAAGGACGCGCACGACCGCAGTACCGATGTGTGTAAGGCATATATGATAACATAATAAAGAATTATAGAAGATATAAGAAAGGAGTATAACTGTAACTGCTTGCCTTTTAAGGTGAAACCATGCATGCTTACCTTTACCTTTTAAATATATTACACACACATATATAAACTGTCTAAATCAAATAAAATCATTAGCCCGCGTCCGGGGTAATTATCTCACGCCGCCCACTAGTGGTGCTGCCCGTGCCATGTAGACACAGTGTATAAGCCGCCCGCCTTAACGGTGCTGCCCGGCCATGTAGGCACGGTGTTACCTATCATTATCCATAGCCGCCCACCATAGTGGTACGCCCGGCCTATATAGGCACGGTGTTAATATCATACATCAAGCACTTACGAGAGCCCAACTAAAAGCTACGACTCTATCGGAGTGACGTAAGGTCGGTAACCTCCGATTTATATTATGAAAGAATCATCATCACTGTATCTCACCTTAAAGGAACAATTATTATAAGGTGAGACCAACAACAATGAATAAAATCGAGAAAATCATGAAATAAGCTCAATAATCTCATAATAACACTAAAATCATAAGCTTGGGACCTTTAAACATGAAATCATCATCATCATAATCGCCATAGAAATATTCTCATCTTTGACATCATTGTTATCATTGTAAAAACATGACGATCGTTATTGTCACAAGAGCTTACAGAATCATAAATCTCTGATTTGGAAATTACAGACATTTTGGCAAATATTTATGGATTATCAGGAAAGGATTCATGCCTTTGAATCATGAACTTCTAACTTGTGGAAGTAAGGAGGTTATGAAAATATATAGGGAATTATAACATAGGAATTTCTAGAAATTGAATCATCGTCATCACAAAACATGCTTATCTTTAGCATCATAAGAACTCTATGATTCATGAATCTCTAGCTTTTGAGAATAAGAATATTCTTGGAAAACATTTATGGATTCACGAAGTGGATCATGCACTGGTCGCTTTTATTTTTGGGGTACGGTGTAAATATTGATCGAATGGTCTCAAGGCCGCCATCTTTGTTCGTATGCTTATATATATGTGTCACGCACTCCAACCTCGTAGGGTTGCGACTAGTGCCCGAGTTGGGCACCCGTACACACCCGTTAATCAAGAAGCATACTTAATACGAATAGCTTAAGATAAATAACATATATATACGTAAAAGTGTAACGTCACCCCGAAGCTGTCAAATGTATAAATATACATATCGCTATCGCAATCCGAAACAGATAATATCACATATAAGCCGATAAGGCTATCATAATATGGGACGTCCAAATCACAAATCACACAGACACGATCAACAAAGGAATACCCATAACCCACACATATATGTCTATAGACCCCAAGAGTCATAATAGAATCATATGACGGACGGTGGCCCCTGCATACCCGTGAATAAACATATACATATGCACAATAACGTAACGGATCAAAGTATAGGCCAGAACAAGGGAGCGCTCCAAGTCACCGAACAGAATCCTAAGCCGGTGGATCATCCAAATAAGTATCCGTACCGCGCGGCATGAAACGCTCCCGAAGAAAGCGGGGGTCACATTTAAATATGTATCGAGTATGCAAAGCATGAAATATAGTAAATGTGATCATAGTCAAACCGTATACGGATGTAAAGTAAATGCAATAGTCAAAATATCAAAATGCTTACTCATAAAAATACAAATCATGCATGTGGCTCTTAGAACTATGGTCGCCCGCCCGTCGTTGGCGCCATAACACAATCATCACACCGTATGTTTCATATCTCCGTATCCCCGTCATATATCATAACACATCATAATAACACAGATAACACCAAATATACACGGTGCCCCGCCCTAGCGAGTGGCTCCGGCGATCGGACACATCATACTCTCGAATATCACATAGCGCGCACGATAACATAACCGGCCCGGACTCGGTGAAAGATAGGTAACAACCATATGCACGAGCGTAGTCGTGACCAACTATACGCAGTTTTTTAAAATATTTTCAAAAACTCGATAAAATAATCGTAATGAACCATCATTTAAAACCAAAGCAATAGTCAAACTAAGTTTCTTCCGAATGTCGATCGAGAACATATCAAATGGAACTTTAGGACTCGTGGATACGTATCAAACCATATGAAATAGCTTATGGAAATAAGGGCATATTCGTCATTATAAAGTCGTTAGAAAGAAGTAGGTAGTCAACGTTCGAGGGTTAGGAAGATAGTCACACTAAATCCTTGCAAAGGTCGTTGGTATTACACAAAGGAAAGTCTCGGGGCCCACGGACGAGTATCAAACCGATCCGGTTCCATCATGAAAGTTGGAGACCTTATTCATTATAGAATCTCCTACGAACGTTTCGAGGCGATCCGAGCTCGTCTATGAAAGTTACGATTGTTCGTAGTTGTAGAATCCTTTAAAAACCACATTCTTTATGCAAAATTTGAAATCCAATTGTACAAAAGACTTAAGAACCATAGTTTGACAATATTAAGGACGTTAACATTAAGAAGGAAACAAGAATCGTATACGTGCTCGGATCTTAAGAATGAAGTTCCCCGAGACTCGTACTTACACTCAGACATGCCAAAAGAAAGAAAAGTTAAGCTTTACATACCTCGTCCGCTTCCTAAATTAATCCAAACTTACGTCTTGGCTTCTCCAAAATCTACATTAACATCATTAGACGCCAAACATTAGTCGTACGCACTTAGAAATCCAATTCTAAACTAGCACTCCATTTACAAAAATTTGGGCAGCATCTCCCTCAGAATTCAACAACCCCGAGAATTCAACTCGCCAAATTCATCAACAACAATGCCAACAACCAAACTAGCAACATCAACAAGTGATTCAAAACTCATTCTAACATTAGTAACTCTTTTCTATATACTTCGACGGCATTTCATTTACATTCAAATCACCACCTACAATTAAGCCAACTCCAATGCTCATACATTCAAATACCAATCCGAAACCATTCAAACAAAATTCAAGAACATTTCAAACAATCCACACAATATTCAAACAGCCCAACCAATGTGCAAAGCCACCCGAAACCTTCCAATTCCCATAGGGACAACAACAACACATTTCTTTCTTCCAAATTCATAAACTACATCAATAATCCGCATGTTAACAACATCATTTTCATCAATTCAAGAAACTACATTAAATTCACATTAGCTTCTAAAACAGCCCATATACGTTTTCCACTTCAACTTACATCATTAAGCTTTCATTATCATCATATAATCCACAACAACAACAACCAAAACACTAAATAAAATTAGTTCATCATATTCTACAAAACGACCCATTACACGCTCAACTTCAACACGCAACATATCATGATTTCCATCCATTTTTACACATTACAACACATTCAAAACATCCATAACAGCCTAATTCCAACCATTTAACCCACATAAAACAGCCCCTTAATCCATAAATCTCAACAAAATAACAAACTAGTTTATAACGCTATTTTCTCCGTTCTAATCCGTTAAAACTCTAATTAAACTTGTTAACAATGAAAAAGGGACCTTAGTCTTACCTTAAGTATGCAACCATCACGTCACCCTCTTCTTCTTGGCTGATTTTTAGCCCAAATTAAAGGCAACGTAACGTACAACACTTTTCTCTTCATGCGAGCTTCGCTATTCGAGGCTTAGATTGTGGTCAAAATTTGATTTCTCTCTCTACCTCTCCTCTTTCTCTCTCTCCATCTCTGAAAATCTGGATGTTTTGGTCTGAAAAATGAAGGAGAAAGCTGAAAATTTCACTTAAATGGCATGGGTATTGGGCCTGACCCGACTTGGAATCGGGTTGGGCCGAATCCTTTTGCTCAGCTCGACCTTTCGCCTTAAAATGTCCATATATCCTTATCCCGATGTCACCCGTGAACTCACGACCTATGGTTGGAAAGCTATTTCAATTATATACAACTTTCATTCTGGGAGTTTTCCCAAATTCCAAATTCATAATACCGCTTTGGCCCCTCGAAGTCGATCACCCGAAGACGTTTTCTTAAATTGTCCTTTCGAGGGCTTACACTCATTTTTAGCTTATGGGTCCTTCTTAGGACTTGCTCAAATTCACATGTACTACTCATATATCTCTTCATATGTCCTTTATAAAATCCCAACATGTGGGTCCCACCTTAACACACGGCCACTTTGGCCTTTTCATGAAATTTTTATTTCAACTTCTAGCCCCTAATTTCTCTTAATATTCCATACCAATAAAATTCATAAACAACTTATACATTACACCAAATCAAAAAATAGCCTTGTCCTTAACTTGTCGCAACTAACTTAAAATATTCCAACGTACAAAATATGGGATATAACAATATGTATATTCACGTGCATGATTTATGAGATTCTGAGGTAAAGTTTATCGTACAAATGTTATAGCAGATGGTATCGATCGAATATGAAATAATACCTTGTATGGAGTAAGAACGAGTTTAGGGGTGCTTGATCCGTAGTGGTCGGGCACTCGTCACGGTCCACTACTAGGTGGGTCACATGAATAATTTATGAACATCTCACTTAATATAGCTATCCATAGTTAAACCCGCAATCATATATCAATAAGCTTGACCAAAATATTAAACAACTACAAGGATGGACAAGGTTACGAAACATCTACCCATATACGTCTGTCTACGAGCCTCTAAATAAGATACAAAAATCCACGAGGACGGGGCAGGGTTTCACCGTGCCCAAATATATACACAAAAGTAGTACCAATAAGCTGTAGCTCCGGAACTACTTGAGCGAGCGCTTTCGAGATACCGCTCGTGGAACTCCTAGAAACCGTACGCACATCATACTCGCGGCATGAATGCAGCGTCCACAATAACAGGACCGCACGAACGAGTACCGAGTTTGTAAAGAACAATAATATAATAAGACACATGGAGCATATCATGAGGGAAAAAGGGAACCTACAATCCGATATGAAATGCATGCTTAACTTTCCTTTCATAAAAACATTTCTATATATGTATACATAAAATAGAATTGTCGCGGAACGTTGCCGATCCAAAAGCATATCATTTTTCCGCTTTTAACGAACGGCTCGATCCATCTATATATTATATACATAATCGGGAACGAACGGCCCGATCCATTTAACCATATATCCCGCGTCCGGACGATATCATAATATACCAACCGAACCATGCGTCTATAACCATAGCCTTCTATATCCCCCATAGACATATATATATATATATATATATTATAACAAATCTGCATGAGAGCCCAAAGAAAGCTTATCGGTAACCTACGATTATATTATGGAATAATCATCGCTCTATCTCACCTTGAAGGAACAATTATTATAAGGAGAGATCAACAACAATGAATAAAATCGAGAAAATCATGAAATAACTCAACATTCTCATAATAAATAAATCATAAACTTGGAACCTTTAAACATAAAATCATCTTTATCATTGTAATCATCATAGAAACATTATCATCTTTAACATCATGAGAAGCTTTAAGAATCATGAACTTCTAGCTTTTGAAAACAAGGAGGTTATGAAAACATTTATGGAATCATAACATAGGAATAATGCCTTTGAAAGAAAGGGACAAGCCTTAACATACCTGCGCGGCCTCCTATTATCTATGCTTATCCATCCGTACTCGTAAATCTACATTTGAGAGAATTCACACTATCATTAGACTCATCGTTGCATACGTGTACTAAGCTTTAAACTTAAAACTTTTATTCCCGCCGCAACTTTCCCCTGTTTATATCCCTAGACCGAAATCACAATACCAATAAAACAACAACAATAGTAATACTAATATATTCCATAAAACATCCCACATGATGTTTCTCCAATTTTCAAACCAACCATAACAACATCCATAATACTATAATCAAATAATTATATTCAATTTAATCTCATATTAATCCAAAATTCTTTTTCAAACTCATCCTTTCGGAACAAAACTCTTTATGACTTTTTCCCATGTTAGAAATCCTTGTTATAAGACTATTGAATTAGTAATATAAGGTTGAACAATGAAGGGTTAATTATGTTAAGAGAGGTTATGTAAAACTATTCCGGGATACAAAGTCGAATTGATTTGACCCTCCTCGATTTTTTTTAAAACAGTTTGTTAAAGACCGAGTGTTTTGTGCAAAGAGGGAGGAACATTAATTAGGAGATTTTGAGAATCAAAATGCCGATAATCACGATGAGGAAGTTGAAAGAAGTCATCCAATTCCCATGTGTAGCCTTGTTAAGAGTAATGGAAATAAAGTGGAATTAGCCCACACCATTTTTGTAAGATAAAATGATGATTTGATGATTGGTCCAACAGTCATGTGAATGACTAAATAAAGATTGAAAAGGGTACACTAAGAAATAAGAAATTACAGAATTCGAAAAAAAAAAAAGGGAATTAAGTTCAAAAATGACCACTAGTCATCTTTAGTTGATAGTATTCAACACTGGTAGAAAGATAAAAGTTGAGTTGAAGACCCTAAGGATAAGAGGAAGGCTCTAGCTAACAACTTCAAGAGAAAAATCTATAACAAGGGATTTGATAAGAGAGTCGGAAATTCGATCACAAAGAAAATAGGATGAATATACGAGGGATATGTAAAAAATATGAACAAGTTACGGTGTGGAGGGGAGGATAAGGAGGGGACAAAGATTGATAAGATATTGGAATAACTATGACGCCTGACTATGGTACGACCACCTAATAAAGGCATTTTACAACATTTAGCCGAGCAAATAGGCTATTGGGACTACGATTGAAAAAAAAAAAAGAAGATCATTGAAGAAGGGACTTCAAATATTCTAGATGTAAGTATAAGAATTACCGATAGCTTTGTATGTTATAAAAGAAAAGCGAGGATTAAGTAAAGTGGTATCTTGGGGTTATATTAAAATTGGATGAGGATTATCTTGAAATATGAAAGAGATACCATATTACCAATTTCTGAGGTTGTCCTTAAAAGAAGAAGAATAACATCCAAGAATCGATCGAGCAAGAAATTGAACAAACTCGAAAGTATGTTGTGTTGTGGTAAACCACGAATCAAGATATACCTAGGAATTAATGCCTAGTCCATAAGTACGTAAGGATTATGAGCTAGTAGTTGCATGAGGAAGAACTCGCTTTTTATGTATTAAGAAGAAACCATGTATGCTTATATAAAGAAACGTGTAATAAAGATTAGTCATCGAACCGAGGCGCTCTCTAGCCCAAAGGATCATCGAATACTATGAGCAAAATGAACGTAGAATGAGAAAACCTAAAGCGGTTAAGGAAAATACTAGCTCATCGGACGATTGTGAATACAACCAAATGCTATGTTGGAAATGATGTCTAAGGACTTAAAAGATGTTGTAGTTGTTGTGGTTTTCTGGTCGTACGTGGAGATGGGATATCGATGTTATAGCCTTGCGAGGCATTGCATTTTGTGAGTTTTGTATGATGGTATAGTAAAATAGGAAAAACTCGGCAAATTTTTAGAATGTGAGCTCAACGTTCGAGGACAAATCATGATTTAAAATGAAGAAAAAGTTGAATGGGGTGTCTCGGCAGTTCGAGGGGGTATATCTACGAGCGGTGTTGGAGAAAAATTTGGGTTGAAGCGGAAATGTTGTATGAGGCATTTAGGAATGATCGATGTCTTTCTTATCTTAGATTGGTATGGGTCCCGCCCCCCCCCCCCTCCTAATCGTATGTTATGTGAATGTATAAGCGTCGATCTTACGGCGGCGGCCCGCAGGCCAAGACGGTGGCCGAAAGGAGAGTTGTCGGAACCGGCGGAGGTAAAGAGGGCGAGCTATAACGTGGTCCCCTCCAAGACCTCTTGTTTTCCCGAGGTACGAAAGTTGTTGACTTAGTTCTTCAGGTGCCAGCGATGGTTATTGTTGTTGTTGTCGATTGTTTTGGCCGGCAAGTTGCCAAGGTGATTGGGCTCGGGAGTGCAAGAGCCCGCCATTTTTGGCCCGAATCCTCCAGAAATCTATGGATCGAAACCAGATGAAGACCCGTAAGGTTTTATAGATGCGATGCTGAGGACACTACATATAATATATGCTTCATAAAGCATCCTTTCAAGGAAGAAAAGCTAATGTTTGGCATTTAGTCAAATTGGAGGGTATACCTTAGTATATTAGGAGTTTTAAGGTGTTTCAAAATCCTAAAATGAATCAAGTCTAGTTTCCAACGCAACAAACCGATTGTCAATACGACTCGAGTAGAGTTTGGATCAAGTTATTTGGAGGAAACGCACCGCTACAGTTTGAGCATCGACCCGTATGAATACCCCTCTAACCCATTAATTTTCATCATTTTCACCATTTTCTCATCCCTCACACTTCTTGAGAGTTCTATAATTTTCCATAACTCTCCATAATTTTCTATACCTTTCCATAATCCTTCCTAACCTTCCATAATCTTCCAAAACCTTTCCATATCGTGAAGAGACATTAAAACCTCAAGGAAGATTTATGGAAGATAATTGTTCTTGTTCTTCAAGGTGGTGATGAACTTGATGTTGAAAAGGGGAAACATTGAGTTCTTCTACTATAAGGTATGTTTTTCATATTATTATTTACATGATTGAGATGATGTAAAGTTTTAGCAATTCTTAGAAAGGAAAGAATCATAGGAGAAAAATCATAAAGAGTTGAATTGAAGTTGATGTCCATGAGGTGAGTTTGAAAGAGAATTTTGGATTAATTTGAGATTAAATTGAATACAATTCTCTAATTTTGGTATTATGGATGTTGTTATGGTTGGTTGAGAAATTGGGAAAACATCGTGTGGGATATTTTATGGAATATATTGGTATGGATAATGATGTTGTTGATGTTGGTATTGTTGTTGTGTTGTTAGGCGGATTATGATTTTGGGCTAGGTATATAAACAAAAGATCCGTCGATTCCCGCAACAGATATAAAGTAGTTTAAATTGAAAGCTTAGTACGATTACTTTTGAGTCTAACGATAGTGTGAATGTTCTCAAATGTAGATTTACGAGTACGGACGGATAAGCATAGATTATATGTTAAGGCTTATCTCTTTCAAAGCGTAATCCTATGTTATGTTTTTAACTATATATTTCCATGTCCACCTTGATTTCAAAAGCTAGAAGTTCACGACTCAAAGGCATGACTCCTTTCTTGATGATCCATAAATGTTTTCCAAAATGTCCGTATGGTCCGAAACAGAGATGTATGATTCTGTAAACTCTTATGATAATAGCAATGAACATATTTTACAATGATAATGATGATTTTATGTTTAAAGGTTCCAAGTTTATGATTTCAATGTTATTATGAGAATGTTGAGTTATTTCATGATTTTCTCGATTTTATTCATTGTTGTTGGTCTCACCTTATAATAATTGTTCCTTCAAGGTGAGATAGAGCAATGATGATTATTCCATAATATAATCGGAGGTTGCCGACCTTACGTCACTCCGATAGAGTTATAGCTTTCATTGGGCTCTCGTGCATGCTACTTATATTATATTATATTATAATATATACATATATATAGGGATATGGGGGAAGGCGAGGCGTTATAGACGCATGGCCACCTGATCAGCTGGTATATTATGATATCGTCCCGGACGCGGGATATATGGTTAAATGATCGGGGTTATACTATTATGTGTATAATATATAGATGATATTCATTGGCAAAATGATATACTTTTGGATCGGCCGCACGTTTCGCAATTTATTTTATGTATACGTATATGAGAAATGTTTTTATGAAAGGAAAGTTAAGCATGCATGGTATCCGCCTTAAGAGGCACTCAGATGTGCAGGCTACCCTTTTCCCTCATAATATGCTCCATGTGTCTTATTATATTGTTAGAACCCGTATTTTTGTACATTGGAACAGTCCGGATTTAATTATGACAAATTAAGGACAAAACTATTTCGGGATACAAAGTCGGGATTCTTGACCTTTGATTTTATTTTGAGATATAAGTTGTGCATGAATTTATTGGTATGGAACAATTAGGAAAATTTGGGACCAAAAGTGATAAAATTGGAAGTTAAAAATCATCCACTTTTTCCATGTTGGCCGTGTATAGTGGGTGAGGTGCCCACACAATTTTGTGTCATCTTTTATGTGATCCAACTCATTAATGTGGGCCAATATTTTTGTACAACTCAAGGGGGGATTAAAAGATGACTTGCTAGTCATCTTTAGCTCATTCCAACACTTGCAAAAAACGAGATAAAGTTGAAACCTCCAAGTGAGGCTCTCACAAGGGACCAAAAATTCAACCCCCATTTCTTGTCCTTCTAAATTTATTTCGTTGATGTAAACCCACTATATTGAGGTCCCTAAGTAGCGTGGAAGCATCGTTGGAGCGATCAACCTATTATTTTTCATCTTTTGGAAACCCTAGGCTATTGGAAGTTGAAGAGAAAAAGGTAAGATTTGATCTTGTTTTTGTGTTATGAAGGTTATATTCATGTGGTAGTAGCTTATAATGGAGGAAAATCATGAAATATGGAATGTTGGAGATGAGTTGGGTTTGTGGTGCTTGAGCCGTGTGGTGTGTGTGTGTGTGGTGTGATATTGAATTGATGAATTAATGCTTAGTTAGTTTATTATGATCATTGTAAGGTGAAGAACAATTGGGAATCATCCATATATGTGTATGTGTAGTGTTGATTGAAATGGGTCACATTATATGACAATGAACGAACGAATGTCGCTTAATGCTTTAGTCGTCGTCGCTATGAATTCTAGGTTGGAAATGAATGGTTATTGACTCAAAATGATGTTGTTAATGTTGCGGACTGTTTTTGGAGGTTATTGTATGTTTAATGTAATTGGTATATTGATGAGATAGCATTGTTAGAATGTAAATTGTGGATACAAACCATGATTTGGAAATGAAGAAAAAGTTAGAGGGGTCAGTTTTCTCGGTTAGGGGGTTTCGGGTAGCTTGGGAAAATTTATGGATTGTTGGAAATGTTGTATGAATTGCTTAGAATGTCTTGAAATGTTGTTGGTATGGGTTCGGGTTAGTATGTGAACATATAAGCGTCGATTTTGGCTTGAAGGTAAGTCGTCGAATTGAATTTATGAAAGTTGATAAATGATGGCAAAGAGAGCTATTATTGTTGTATTACCTTTCGGATTAATTATTAATGTTGTTAGGTTGGTTGGTTGTTGTTGTTGTTGATTGATATGGCCGAGTTAAATTCTCGGGGTAGCCTATTTACAGGGGAAGTGCTGCCCGAATTTCTGTAGAATTAAGGGCGAAATTGGAATTTAATGCCCAAAAAGTCTTTAGCTAATGTTTGGCATTTTATGGCTTATTTTTAGATCGTGGGCAGCCCGAATCATAGTTTGGACTTAGCTTGAGTTGGATCATATTGAGAGCGTTTGAGGTATGTAAAGTAACCTTCTTTTTGGCATGCCTTAGTAAAAGTAGGCTATGATACGAGCCTCTAGGAAACTCTATTCTCGCAATCCGAGCTTGTCTATGATTCGCATGTGTTTCCTTGGTATTCTTGTGCTCATATGCCATAACATTGATTCTTATATCCTTGGAATTCATAATTTGTAAAAATTTCATGAAAGCTGATTTTTGGTTTTAAAGCTTATTCTTTAGCGATTCCAAAAGTTCAAACGCCCAAAACTTTCTCGGGAAAAGCTCGGATTGCTTTGAAATTTTCGTAGGAGCTTGTATGATATAGAATGAGTATGTTTTTCATAGGCGGGCTCAGTTCGGGTCTATACTCGTCCGTGGGTCCCGCGACGCCCTTTTATGTGAATTCGATAACCTTTGAAACAAAAGTGATAATTATTATTCCGATTTCGAATATGACTATTTTATTTATCTTTGGATTTATGATAATGATTTTATGCATATGATTACTCACTACTCCGCTCGTGCCTACTATGATATCGGTTCCCGGCCGGTTTCGTTGTCGTGCGCATTATGATACATTCGGTGTTATCTTGTGATTATGGTTCACCGAGCTCCTCGCTCGAGGGCCGGGTTCCACTTATGTTTGGCGTGATCGTGTTTGACGTTATGCTGTGTTGTGATGTGTGACGAGATTCGGAGATTTGAAACTTTTGGTGTTACATGCCGTGTTATGGCGCCATCGATGCGGGCGACCATATTTCCCGTGCCCTATGCATGATTTATATTTTGAAGTAACATTTTGATATTTTGGAAATGCATTTACTTTCGTATTTCTATTTCGATTTGATCTCAGTATTGTACATTACATTTTCTCGCTTTGCATACTCAAGACATATTTCGACCGACCCCCCTTCTTCGGGGGCCGCGTTTCATGCCCGCGGTACGTACGCACGGTTTGGTGATCCACCGGTTTAGGACACCTTCTTCGCTATTTGGAGTGCTCCTCTCATTCCGAGCTTATATTTTTGGTATATATTCGTCTGTTGCATTGTATATATTTGTTCATGGGTACGGCGGGGCCCTGTCCCGTCATATGATTCTGTCTGTCTGTTTAGAGGTCTGTGGACATGTTTGTGGATTGTGCCTACTTTTGTACGGTTGCGTTTGGATATGTTGTGTTTGGGCGATCCCATTCGCCGCCGCGGCCGGTCCGCATATGTATATATGTTGTGTTGTTGGCCCTGTGTGGCCGTTGTTTGTATTTTCTGTGCCCAGGGTTATTTTGGATAGTCAGTAAAACAAAGAAAACTCTGCCAAAATTTTTATGGAAATCTGTATAAATTTGGAACACAGTCTTATCGGCTTCAGTATATACTTGGATGCGTTTGATATAAATTGTGATAGCGTTTGATAGGTGTGTTTGGGTGCCCAAATCGGGCACTAGTCACGGCCTACGGGGTTGGGTAGTGACATATATTATTGTTCATGCCTTACATACTCAGTACTCTGTTCATACTGACGTCTTTTCTTGTGGACGCTACGTTTATGCTCGCAGGTAAACAGGTAGACGCGTCTGGCTTCTAGGAGTTCCACCAGCGGAATCTCGAAGGCGCTCCAGGTTTTCCAGAGCTACAGCTTATTGGTACTACTCTCGTGTATATATTTGGGCACGGTGAAACCCTGCCCCGTCCTCGTGGATTTATATATCTTATTTAGAGGCTCGTAGACAGACGTATGTGGGTAGATGTTTCGTAACCTTGTCCGTCCTTGTTGTTGTATAATATTTTGGTCAAGCTTATTGATATATGATTGCGGGCATAACTATGGATAGCTATATTAAGTGAGATGTTCATAAATTATCCGTGTGACCCACCTAGTAGTGAGAAAGGAATGTTAGATCAGAGGTACTCGGTAAGCTAGTACTGGGTACCCGTCATGGCCTCTAGCGGGGTCGTGACAGCCAAGCACATCACAGTGTTTCCTCAAGTATCATCAATGTGTTAATAGTTTATCATGAAGTATGAGAATGCCTGCAATATCTGAGTTCAATGTCAATAATCAGATCAATATCACAAGTACCAAGCATGGGTACGCCAACAATTTCATGAATAGGCTACACAAGCCGTATAGAACATTACCCTCGTATCAAACATCAACAAGTAAGATACTACAATATCATGAGAAGGCTACACAGGCCATATAGAACACTATCCTCGTATCAAACATTAACAAGTAAGATACTACAATACCATGATCAAGATATATCAATAGGCTCCAATATCTACTATCACCACGTGGCATCAAGCCAACAACAATGGAACAAATCAAGTCACAACACAACGGGGTGGCTAGCCCCAATCACACAACAGGGCCTGACCTAAGACAATATCCAACCCAACTTCATAGTCGAAGGTTTACATGCTTTTTCAGACAATATCATCTAAATATATGCTTCGCTAAACGAATTCTCACCATAGGGTAAACCGTAACTTACCTGGAAGGCCAAGCAACAATATCACCGACAATCACACCTTAGCCCTTTTTTTCCTTTCAGCCTCGAGATCAAGAAAGTCTAAGCATATTCGAATCATGGAATTAGAATCAAGAAGAACATCAAACAGCCCCTACTTCTATTCAAGACCTAAATCCCCAACCTATGGGATAGGGTTTATGAAATAAAAAGGTGAAACTAGGGATCTAAAGGTCCCAACATGAAATTAAACTTCTAGGTGATCAATTCCCATCAATAGTAAGCTAGAATAATCAACAATTCACTCAATTTTGGATTCTAGGCAAAACCCCCAAATTTG
The DNA here is from genome assembly GCF_029784015.1 of Lycium ferocissimum. Taxonomy (NCBI): domain Eukaryota; kingdom Viridiplantae; phylum Streptophyta; class Magnoliopsida; order Solanales; family Solanaceae; genus Lycium; species Lycium ferocissimum. The sequence continues at coordinate 35,484,920 of NC_081347.1, read as the reverse complement.
GATATAAACCCTAACTTTCAATTCCACAAATTAGTCTCTAAGTAGGAAAAAGTTATGAAATAAAGGATTCTAATCATCAATTCAATTCTTAAAGAAGCTAACTCAACCAACAAATCATGATTTAGAAGCCTTGAAGGAATATTCATTAAACCCACTTTTAATCTTCAATCACTTAATGAACTATGAAGAATAAGAAATTCTAAGATGATTAGGAATAATGGAATAGCAAAGAAGTTAGAAGGACTTACCACCAAGAATCTTCTCCAAGAATACCCTAGATTCGCTCCCAATAGCTCAGATTTTAGAATAGTAATAAATGAGAGGCTAAGGGCTTTTAATACACAATTAATTAAATAAACAGACCCAATACCGATTCGGCGGCAGTGAGACCGCAGTAGCGAGACAGCCTCGATGGCCTCTCAGACCGCCAAGACGGTCGGTCCTCAATGCACTTGGCCACCATAGCGGCTCATCCCACCGCTATGGCGGTAATAGTGCCGCCAAGGCGGACACCAGCACAGATTTTCCCAAAAAATAATCACAATCTCAATCCGAAATCCCGACTAATACCCGAGGCCATCTGCTCACAAACCACATACACAAACACACATAAAAACACGCTATGAAGGCACTTGTGGCCTCGAAATTCCCAACGGAGGTCTCGTTGACTGAGTCAACCCCCGAGACCTCAATTCTAACTTCCCAACCCAAATCCTAAAATGCACCCGAGTGCATTGGGAACCAAACTAGATATGCACACAATTTTAAATGACCACCCAGACCACTTGAAATCAACGAATTTTCGAAAAAGGTTCGTTTACCCAAAAGTCAACTTTGAGTCAACTCTTATTCACTTAAAGCCCAAATTTCACAAAAAATTTCCTGAATCAAATCTAAACATATTGGGAAGCGTATCAACGGTCCCCTCGGGTCAAAAGTGAGCTAAAAAAGCTCCGAGAAGGGTCAAAAGCACTGAAAAGACTATAACGACAAAGCGGGCCATTACATCAGATTCCAATTGAACCATCGCTCGTTCTCGAGCGAAGAAGGAAAAGAAATGAGAAAGTACTTGAATCAGTGAAAGTACCTGAATCAGCGAACAACATAAGTACCATTGGCATGGTACTTCTTCAGTATAGACACGAAAAATCGGATGAACTCCCGCCAAGCCTGGCTGTTACACCTCGAAAAAGTTTTCGTTGGTGCGTAGCGAATAGACTAACAAAGGACATGAAGTATACAATGTTTGAATAAGTAAGGAATGACATTTGATGACCCTAAGTAAGATTTCAAAGACGTTCGAGGTTAGACGAGAAAAGTTGCCAAGAGAAGGCAAGGCATATGATGTGTAACGGAAAGGAATTACGAGTAACAAGTTAATGATGATTTAATGATGCTTTGGAGAAGAGTTATAACGTCCCTTAAATTTTTAATGAGGTGACAAACAAGTGTCAAGAAGGTTCCATAAGGATTGGAGATCAAACGAGTCGATGAGAACGAGTTCGGATTGACTGGGCATTATACGGACAAACATACTGGCCGTATAAAACATACGGACCGTATGTTCATCCATACTTTCAGCCCAGATTGAGACCCCTCTCTGGACCAAATCTACGGCCAGACATACGGTCAGTATAAATTATACGGACCGTATGTTGGCCCGTAGAAATTGGTCGGGGCTTAATTGTGTTATTAATAAGGGATTCAAGTCTTATTTCATTTCATTTCCATTTCAATCCACTTCTCTCTAGAATATTTCTCTACACTTCTCCCACAAGATTTCAAGAGAAACTAGTGTTCAACTTCACCAAACCAAGTGAATCAAGTATAAGAAATCCATTAAAGTTCATCCAAGACAAGAATCTAAGTGAAGGTGAAACTAGGGTTTTGCTCAAGTGAGGTGTTTGCACCGAAGGTTCATTCCTACACCATATAAGGTAAGTTTTATGAAATTTCTATATTGTTTAAGGTATTTGAAAGTTGAAACACTTGGATTGAAAAAAGGTATAGCAAATGGGTCATGAATGTGGGAATAGTGTCACTTTTGAGTAAATGTTTGGATCGAGTCATGATTCTTGATACAATGTGATTATAATCATGTTATAAATGATGTTGAGAACATGGGATATATGTCGTATATGAATGAACGTAATCGTGTGTTATGACCATGAATATGAATGATTGGAAGTAAATTGAGAAGTAAGGATAATGTAGGTAGATAAAGGCTATTGTTATGATGTTGAGAATGTTATTAGTGATGTTTGGGAGTTGATATATGATATGGAGGAAGTCATATAAATAAAGGAGATGCTGTCTAATTTCCTCTAGCTTTAGTCATGAATGCTAAGCTATCGATTCTCTAATGTTAGTATGCACTCTAATGAAGGTAGAAACGTGAGCATTGAAGGAGAACATGCAAGTGATAGAATAGTTGAATGGAAAGGTATGTAAGGCTAACCCTTCTTTCATAAGGCATGGTTCTTTGGCCAAATATCTATTCTTCTATAAGCCTATGATATTCTCCAAAGATCCTATCTCTAAAAGCTACTAAGCTTATGATCCTCGATATGATACGATTGTACTAAGTTCCTTATACGACGAGTAATCCTTTAAGGATAGATGTAATGAACGACGCTAGTAATGATGCTAGAGATGCTTATAAGCTTATATGTATATGTGCCTATGTGTGGCTACTATGAAACCCCGAGCTTATATGGCCGGGTAGAATGTATAGATATGTATCTATATATAATGCGCACGCACCACTGCAGTTGGTTACGGATAACCCTGTGCCTTGGTAGGGCCAGGTATGTATGACACTGAGCTTTGGTAGGGCCAGGTATGTGAAACACCGAACCTTCGTGGTCAGGTATTCTATATAACTGCCATGTATATTATACGAATATGAGTATGAATGGAAATATGAATATGAATATGAAAGGTAAATGAGTACAGATACATATACGGATAGGATATGGATATGTGTACACGGATACACAATAGAAATGGAATGTCCCTATGAGAAGCAAATAAGTTCTATGACGATGATACTATTATCTCCCATCCTATGCTATTTCATATGTTGTCTATTATGCTTTCATATTGATGTTGATCATGCTTTACATACTCAGTACATTCTTCGTATTGACGTCCTTTTGTTTGTGGACTGCGTCATGCCCGCAGGTGGCCAGGGAGACAGACTTGATCCATAGCTTCATTATTCAGGGACTACATAGCGGGGCTCCATTTCATTCGGAGCTGCAGCTTTTGGTATAGATTATTTTGTGTACATAATTATGGGAGCGGCGAGGTCCTGTCCCGCCAATATAATATGACGTATTCTTCTTAGAGGCTCGTAGACATGTGTATACAGTAAAATGTGTTTGGCCTTGTCGGCCTATATTTTGGATATTATTTTGTTAGCCTCGTCGGCTTATGTACATTGATATGGGCATAGTTGTTAATGATGATATAGATGTATTGCTGCCTAATGAGATTAGTATGATTGATGAATGAAAAGTATGATTTAGCCATGTGGCTCACCTAGTTGTAATGTGAAAGTATGTTAAGAGGAGCCCAGGTGGGTTAGCACCGGGTGCCCGTCGCGGCCCTCTGGTTGGGTCGTGAAAAAAGTGGTATCAGAGCAGTTTTGTCCTAGGGTGTGTCTACGAGCCGTGTCCAGTAGAGTCTTGGTTATGGGTGTGTTACGCGCCACATTTATAAACAAGAAGCTGCGTGCATTTTAGGAACGAATGACCTTCTTTCTTCATAAGAATCGTGCGATAGAGCTATGATATAAGAACTTCTTGTTCCTTAACCGTGTGTTGTGTATTTCAGAAATGTCTATAAAGAGAAAGGCTACAGCGGCCCAAAAGGGCAAAACAGTGGCAGAAAAGCGGGCTGAAAGAGCACCGCCACCGGTAGTAGAGGAAAGTGAGTCCCAGAATGCGGCTCAATCTCAATCTCCCCGTTCGCACCTATTTTAGAGGAGCGTGAGGGAGTCTCAGCCCCAGCTCCAGCACCTCCAGTTCCTCCATCGGATGCTTGTGCCATGAATTAAGAGAGGCCATTTATTTGCTTACTCAATTGGTTGCTTCCCAGACTCAGCGACAAAGTACAGGGCAAGGTGATAGGGCTGTTAGTGCAAGGGCCCGTGATTTCATTAGTTTGAACCCTCCGGAATTCTTTGGATCAAAGCCGGATGAGGACCCTCAGAATTTCATTGATGGCATGTTGAGGACGCTTCGGTTGATACAGGCTTCGGACACCGAATCGGTGGAGTTAGCATCCTATAGATTGAGGGATGTTGCGGTTCATTGGTACACGGTTTGGATGGCTTCACGGGGAGCCAATGCACCTCCTCCGGTATGGCAAGAATTTGTAGATGCTTTTCTCCGACATTATTTGCCTCCGGAAGTTCGGCGATCTAGGGCCTACAAGTTCTTGACTTTGAGGCAAGGAAGTATGAGTGCTCTAGAGTATAGTCTCCGCTTCAATTCTTTGGCTAGGTATGCTTCGGCCATGGTAGCGGATATGGGTGATCGAGTGCACCGATGTGTGAAAGGCCTAGGGCCACATTTGATGGATAGGTGCTTGACTGCTTCCCTTCAGGACAACATGGATATCTCACGTATTCAGGCCCGTGCTCAGAATTTAGAAGAAAGTGTACAACAACAAAGAAGTGAGCGTGAGCTTGATAGAGGGCATAACAAGAGGGCTAGAACTTCGGGTTCGATGAGTGAGCATAGAGGTGGGCACAGACAGTAGTTTTCGAGACATCCAGGCCATTCTATGACTAGTGCGCCTCCACGGTTTTCAGGCCAGAGATTTAACAGATCTACTCATTTCGGGCCGAGTCAGAGTTTTTCAGGTTCTCAGTTCAGGGGTGATTCGGGTCAGGCGAGGCCACCCGTACCACGATGTTCCCAGTGTGGGAAGTTACATTGGGGTCAGTGCCGATTGGGCTCCAAGGTTTGCTATTCATGTGGTCGACCAGGCCATATAATGCGTGACTGCCCCTCAGTTGGTGGCAGAGGTAGGACCCAGCCTTCAGTGTCGATAGCCGGATCTTCATTATCCATACGCCCTATGGGGCCAGGTTCACATGCACCAGTCGGCCATGGTAGAGGCAGAGGGAGAGTCCCTAGTTCTAGCAGTCCTCAGCACCGTATTTATGCTTTGGCTGGACGCCAAGATCTTGAGTCTTCTCCTGATGTTGTCACAGGTATATTATCGATATTTTCTCATGATGTATATGCTTTGATAGATCCGGGCTCCATATTGTCATATGTTACTCCGTATATTGCGGGTCGGTTTAGAATCAAACCGGAGTCGATCAAACCTTTTGAGGTGTCTACACCTATTGGTGAATCGGTAATAGGTAGCCGAGTATATAGAAATTGTGTAATTGTTATTTGTGATCGTCGTGCTATGATTGACTTGCATGAGTTAAAAATGGTGGCTTTTGATGTTATTATGGGCATGGATTGATTGGCTTCTTGCTACGCCAATGTTGATTGTAGAATGAAAATGGTTCGCTTCTAATTTCCAGGAGAACCAGTTTTAGAATGGAAGGAAAATATTGCATCACCAAAGGGTAGGTTTATTTCCTATTTAAAAGCAAGGAAAATGATCACAAAAGGTTGCATTTATCATCTAGTGCGGGTTCAAGATGTAGAAGCTGAACTGCCGACTCTTCAGTCAGTTCCCGTAGTGAATGAATTTTCGGATGTATTCCCGGAAGAGCTTCCAGGCCTCCCTCCCGAGCGAGAGATTGATTTTTCTATTGATGTGTTGCCAGACACCAAGCCTATATCTATTCCTCCTTATAGAATGGCTCCCGTAGAATTGAAAGAGTTGAAGGAGCAATTGAAAGACTTGCTTGAGAAAGGCTTTATTAGGCCTAGTTCATCCCCGTGGGGAGCACCCGTATTATTTGTCCGAAAGAAAGACGGCTCCTTGAGAATGTGCATTGATTATCGATAATTGAATAAAGTGACGATTAAGAATAAATAGCCTCTTCCGAGGATTGATGACTTATTTGATCAATTACAAGGTGCCAGATGATTTTCAAAGATAGATTTGAGATCCGGGTATCATCAAGTGAGAGTTAGGGAGAAAGATATCCCTAAGACAGCTTTCAAAACAAGATATGGCCACTTTGAGTTCCGAGTAATGTCATTTGGGCTAACTAATGCCCCGGCGGTGTTTATGGATTTGATGAACGAGGTGTGTTGCCCTTCCTAGATTTGTTTGTGATGGTATTCATCGACGATATCTTAGTGTATTCTAGATCCGAGGCAGAACATGCGGATCATTTGCGCACTGTCCTTAGAGTTTTTCAAACTCGAGAGTTGTTTGCAAAATTTTCTCCATACCCTGGGCATGTGCTTGAATCCGTGCGATGTCCATCCCTGACTGGGCCGCCATCACCGTACAACTGTCAACCAAGTAGTCATCCAGCCCTATCACATACCGGTGCATCCGGTCACCATGTCGACTACACAGCGGCGCGCATATACGGCCGGCGAATCAAACTCCGGACTATACTCCCGGACGCTCGCCCCCCCCTTTGCCTCGGTCAGCAGAACCGGGCTCACTCTGGCCCGCCTCATTCGTGTGAGGTAGAAAATGGGCCGGGAAGGCCTCTCGTAAACTCGCCTCATGCGTCGGAGGGGCACCCTCACCTCTGGACAACGTCCAGGACTCGTACCAGTTAGCCGTTATATCGTGCAACCGATAGGATGCCATCTCAACCGACTCTGTCTCGGAAGCACTAATCAATCGCAGTGTACGCTGCATCTGTCGGATGAACTCCTGAGGGTCCTCTGCGGGCTTTGACCCGAAAAACTCTGGTGGGCCACAAAGCAGAAAATCACGGGCCCTCTGGCTGTCATATCTATCCGCACGATCACCCCCTGATCCGTGCCTTTGAAGCTGGGCCGCCATCAATTCGGTCAATAACTGGACCGCATCTCGCATCGCCCGATCCTCCGCCCCTGGCTGAGGAGCCGGAGGCTCGGGTACTCGAACCCTGGGAGCTAGCGGGGGAGCCGCCCCCCATGACCGCAATGTGCCGTCGCTCCAAACCCCTCGTGACATCGGCGGTGTAGCAGTAACCAGCCATCGGAGGCACAATCTCCGGCTGTCAAGCTAGGCACGGGCCCTAGTAGCTATCCGGGCCCGGCTGGTCTCAGCTGCTGCTGTAGACTTGCCCTTCTAGGCAGTTGTGTCCTTCCTCAGAGGCATCATTGAAAACATAACATTTCATTAGAGAAGAGTCATCCTGATAACACAGCTCTATCGCACGATCTAAGATCAGAAGGAAAGATAACATCCTAAATGTGCTGTAGCCTCCTGTTTATAGATGTGGTGCACAACACACCGATAAATAAGACTCTACGAGACACGGTCTGTAGATATTTTCGAGGACGAACTGCTCTGATACCACTTCTGTCACGACCTAACCCCATAGGCCATGACTAGTGCCCGAGTTGGGCACCCATACGCGCTCATTAACCAGATTCGGCATACAATCGACTCATACATTCATAGAAATTAAACGTGGCTCCAAACTGACGCATACAAACCAATATACTGCACAGAAGCCGACAAGGCTATCATAATGTACATAACATATCAAAGCATACATACACGCGACTCGATAAGGCCGCCCCGCGTGATGGGTCGCCCCAAACACACTCACACAACGCGTCCGAACAAAACCGTACATAACCCACATCTATGTCTACGTACCTAATACGTAACAACCGAATCGTATGACGGGACAGGGCCCCGCCGTACCCTGAATAACATAATCATATACATCGGAAGAGTATATACCCAAAATATTGGCTCCAGAACAAAGGGAGCACTCTGAACAGCAGAACGGAAATCCTAATGAGGATCACCAAAACGCGTATCCGTACCGCGGCATGAAACGCACCCCGAAGAAAGGGGGTCAGTACGGAATATGTACTGATTATGCAAAGAAGAAGATATAGTAGCAAATCTGAGTCATGATCGAAACAGAGGTATAGAAAGTAAACATAATAACCAGAATACCAAAATGCTGTCATCTGACACGCAAGTCATGCAACAGAGGCACAGAAGACAATTATAATAATCAGAATGCCAACACGCTTACTCCTGAAATACAGATCATACATATACATACCGAAGCACATCATAACATCATATCTTATCATATGAGCAACCGACATTAACCGAAGGGGATTCGCCTAAACCAATGTGGGATTTGCCTAAACCAATGTGGAATTTTGCCTCATCATTGGGTTTGCCCCACCATTGGGTTTGCCCCACCACCGGCTCTGATTCCAACTGAGCATATTCCAGAATCCATATATATAACATATAACGTAGCATATATATACCGCACCCGGCCGAAAGGGCTCGCGTGCACGTACACATCATAACACCATAATATATACACGGTTCCCGCCGAAAAGGGGCTCGCGAACCGGACACATCATATTTCGGAATACAAAGATGTTGCGTACGTAATAACATAACCGCCCGGACTTGGCGAAAAATGTACTAACGTAATACACGAACAAAGTTACGAAGTAACCAAATACGGTTTAAAATAATTTCAAAGACTTAATATGTTAATCACACAAACCATCGTTTACTAGCCAACACGGTAGTCAAATCAGATTTTCTTCCGAATATCACTCGGGAGCATATCAAACCGAACTTCAAAAATCATAGTTACGTATCGGAATCATAAGTATACAAAACGTCATTTCGGACTCAACAGATACCTATATAATCATATAATCATATTCGGGGGTCGGAAAGGTAGTCATATTAAGTTCTTTCGAAAATAGGTCATTAGAACCAAACGTAGAAAGTCGCGGGACCCACGGGCGAGCGTTAACCCAAACCCGGGCCCGCCGATGAAAATCCTAGTCATTATACATTATAGAGACCTCCACGAACGTTTCACAACAATCCGAGACCATATATGAAAGTTACGGCCGTTCGTAGTTTTCGGAACCATTTAGGAGCAAAACTCTTTTTTTTTTTTTTAAACAACTTTTTAGACAACTTTTGAAACTTAGTCATACAAAGACATAAGATCCTTTCGGAACAAACCGTATACATAGTGTTTCAAATCCAATCATATCAAGGACATACGGATCATAGCTTGACCATATCAAGGATGCCAACATCGCAAAGCAAATATGAATCACAAACATGTTCGGATTTTACGAATAGAATTACCCCAAAGCTCATAACGTATCATAGCTTAGCCATCTCTAAGACATGCCAAAGGAAGGAAAGGTAAGCTTTACATACCTCGAATGCTCTCAACGCTAGCTCAAACTCAAGCTAGTCCAAATCAAACCTATGTCTCGGGCTGCCCAAAGTCTACATAACATCAACAAATGCCAATGTCAACTATAAGCATTTAAGAGTTCATTTCCAAACTAACACATAATTCTACGGAAATTTGGGCAGCATTTCCGTAAATAGACCAACCCCGAGAATTTAACTCGGCCAAATCAACAACAACAACATCAACAACCAACCTAGCAACATCAATAACCAATCCGAAAGGCAATATAGCATTAATAACTCTCTTTTATACCATTCGACAACATTCATAATATTCGATTCAACGGCTTACATTCAAGCCAACATCAACGCTCATACATTTAAATACTAGTTCGAATCCATATCAACAATATTCAAGAACATTATAAACAATTCACACAATATTTTCAACCATCCAATAAATACTCCAATTCACCCGAAATTGCCCTAAACCCGTAAACAGCATCCATAACACATCCTTAACTCCCGAATCATGATTTGCACCAACAATCCACACTCTAACAACGTCATTCCCATAAATACACAAATTACATCAACTACACAATAGTCTCCAATTCAGCCCACAACACTTACGATATCAATTTGAGTCATTAAACTCTTATCGCCACCATAGAATTCCTAACGACGACAACTAAAACATTAAGTATAATTAATCCATTCATTGCCATATAGTATGACCCATTTTCAGCCAACACTACATATGTACATATTGATGATTCTCATCCATTTCTTCACTCTACAACACTCACAACATGCTAACTAGACTTTAATTCATTGTTTCCACCTAACATAACACAACACACACACACGGCCATATACTACACACACAACCTTAACTCCAACATACTATATTTCATGAATTTCATCCATTTTAACATACTACAACATGCATACAACCTTTATAACACATAAACCAAGATCAAATCTTACCTTTCTTCTTCAACTTCACAAATAAGCTAGGGTTTGTGATCTACACAACGGGTGGTTTGATGACCCAAACAACACTTCCACGTTACTTAGGGACCTCCAATTAGTGGATTTGCATCAAAGAAATATTTTTGGGATGGCTAATTTTTGACTTGGTTTTGCAAGGTCTTGGCCGAATGGTCAAGCTTGTTCTTCAACTTCTTGATTTTTTTTCTAAGTGTAAAATGAGGATAGATGACTTAGGAGTCATCTTTTAAGCTTTCATATAAGACTTGTACATGTGTCCATGGCCCACACATGTGTTGGACCAATTAAATTTGTCCACAAAATGTGTGGGACCATTCCAAGGGTACACGGCCAAAGGGCCTATTTTTGCATGATTTGCAACTTTCACTTATTCCATTTTTGGTCCCAAATTTTCCTAGTTGTTCCATGCCAACAAATTCATGAACAAATTAGGTCTCAAAACAAAATCGAAGGTCAAACGTCCCGACTTCATATCCCGGAATGGTTTTGTCCCTAACTTATCATAGTTAACCCGAATTGTCCCAATGTACGAAATACAGGATATAACATAAGGAATGAAATTTGATGACCCTAAGTAAGATTTCAAAGACATTCGAGGTTAGACAAGAAAGGTTGCCAAGAGAAGGCAAGGCATATGATGTGTAACGGAAAGGAATTACGAGTAACAAGTTAATGATGATTTAATGATGCTTTGGAGAAGAGTTATAACATCCCTTAAATTGTTAATGAGGTGATAAACAAGTGTCAAGAAGGTTCCATAAGGATTGGAGATCAAACGAGTCGACGAGAACGAATTCGGATTGACTGGCATTATACGGCCAAACATATCAGAGCGTATAAAACATACGGACCGTATGTTCACCGTACTTTCAGCCTCGTATCGAGACCCCTCTCTGGACCAAATCTATGGCCAGACATACGGTCCGTATAAATTATACGGACCATATGTTGGCCCGTAGAAGTTGGTCGGGGTTGAATTGTGTTATTAATAAGGGATTCAAGTCTTATTTCATTTCATTTCCATTTCACTCCACTTCTCTCTAGAATATTTCTCTACACTTCTCCCACAAGATTTCAAGAGAAACTAGTGTTCAACTTCACCAAACCAAGTGAATCAAGTATAAGAAACCCATTAAAGTTCATCCAAGACAAGAATCCAAGTGAAGGTGAAACTAGGGTTTTGCTCAAGTGAGGTGTTTGCACCCAAGGTTCATTCCTACACCATCTAAGGTAAGTTTTATGATATTTCTATGTTGTTTATGAAACACTTGGATTGAAAAAGGGTATAGCAAATGGGTCATGAATGTGGGAATAGTGTCACTTTTGAGTAAATATTTGGATCGAGTCATGATTCTTTATACAATGTGATTATAATTATGTTATAAATGATGTGGAGAACATGGGATAGATGTCGTATATGAATGAACATAATCGTGTGTTATGACCATGAATATGAATGATTGGAAGTAAATTGAGAAGTAAGGATAATGTAGGTAGATAAAGGCTATTGTTATGATGTTGAGAATGTTATTATTGATGTTTGGGAGTTGATATATGATATGGAGGAAGTCGTATAAATAAAGAAGATGCTGTCTAATTTCCTCTAGCTTTAGTCATGAATGCTAAGCTATCGATTCTCTAATGTTAGTATGCACGCTAATGAAGGTAGAATCGCGAGCATTGAAGGAGAACGTGCAAGTGATATAATAGTTGAACGGAAAGGTATGTAAGGCTAAACCTTCTTTCATAAGGCATGGTTCTTTGGCCAAATATCTATTCTTCTATAAGCCTATGATATTCGCCATTGATCCTATCTCTAAAAGCTACTAATCTTATGATCCTTGATATGATACGATTGTACTAAGTTCCTTATATGACGAGTAATCCTTTAAGGATCGATGTGATGAATGACACTAGTAATGATGCTAGAGATGCTTATAAGCTTATATATATGTATGCCTATGTGTGGCTCTTATGAAACCCCGAGCTTATATGGCCGGGTAGAACGTACAGATATGTATATATATATATATATATATATATATATATATATATATATATATAACGGGCACGCACCACCTGCGCTGGTATGGATAACCCGCGCCTTGGTAGGGCCAGGTGCATGTATGACACCGAGCTTTGGTAGGCTGTGTATGTGAAACACCGAACCTTCGTGGTCAGGTATTCTATATAACTGCCATGTATATTATACGAATATGAGTATGAATGGAAATATGAATATGAATACGAAAATGGATACGAAAGGTAAATGAGTACAGATACGTATACGGATAGGATATGGATATGTGTACACGGATACACAATAGAAATGGAATGTCCCTATGAGAAGCAAGTAAGTCCTCTGACGATGATACTATTATCTCCCATCCTATGCTATTTCATATGTTGTCTATTATGCTTTCATATTGATGTTGATCATGCTTTACTTACTCAGTACATTCTTCGTATTGATGTCCTTTTATTTGTGGACACTGCGTCATGCCCGCAGGTGGCCAGGGAGACAGACTTGATCCATAGCTTCATTATTCAGGGATTACATAGCGGGGCTCTTTTTCATTCGGAGCTGCAACTTTTGGTATAGATTTTGTTGTGTAAATGATTATGGGCACGGCGAGGTCCTGTCCCGCCTATATGATATGACGTATTCTTCTTAGAGGCTCGTAGACAAGTGTATATGGTCAGATGTGTTTGGCCTTGTCGGCCTATATTTTGGATATTATTTTGTTAGCCTCGTCGGCTTATGTACATTGATATGGGCATCGTTGTTAATGATGATATAGATGTATTGCTGCCCAATGAGATTAGTATGATTGATGAATGAAAAGTGTGATTTAGCCATGTGGCTCACCTGGTTGTAATGTGAAAGTATGTTAAGAGGAGCCCGAGTGGGTTAGCATCGGGTGCCCGTCGCGGCCCTCCGGTTGGGTCGTGACACTGGCGGCAAGGCTAACTCATAAGCACGCCCACACATTTAAGAATCTCAAAAGGCACAATATACCTTGGACTCAACTTGCCTCTCTTCCCAAACCTCATAACACCCTTCATGGGTAAAATCTTCGATAGAACCTGGTCACCAATAGCGAACTCTAAATTTCGGACATTCCCGTCCGTATACATCTTCTGTCAACTCTGAGCTGCGAAAAGTTTGGCCTGAATCACTCTCACTCTCTCAAGAGACTCTTTCAACAGATCCGTACCCCAAGGTCGAACCTAAAGCATCAAACCAGCAAATCGGAGATCCACATCTCCTACCATACAAAGCCTCAAAAGGCGCCATAGCGATACTCGAGTGATAACTGTTGTTGTACGCAAACTCTGCCAACGGCAAGTGCTGATCCCAATGACCACCAAATTAATAATGTAAGCTCTCAACATATCCTCGAGCACTGAATGGTCCGCTCGGAAGGCCCATCGGTCTGGGGGTGGAAAGTTGTACTAAGATCTAATCGAGTACCCAACTTCTCATGTAAAGCTCTCCAGAAATAGGAAGTGAAGGAAGTACCCCGAACAGATATGATAGAAATAAGAACCCCATGAAATCTCATAATATCACGAATGTACAACTTAGCTAACTTCTCCGCGGTATAGGAAATCTGAATCAGAATGAAATGAGCGGACTTAGTCAATCGATCAACTATCACCCAAATCAAGTCAAACTTACCCAGGGTCTTTGGGAGACCCACAACAAAATCCATGGCAATCCTCTCCCACTTCCACTCGAGATTAGGCATCCTCTGAAGTACACCACCTAGTCGCTGGTGCTCATACTTAACTTGCTGACAATTACAATACTTAGCCATGAAATCAGCTATATCCCTCTTCATCTGACGCCACCAATAGTGTTTCCTCAAATCACGATACATCTTAGTCGCCCCCGGATGAATGGAATATTGAGAGCTATGAGCCTCAGTGAAAATCAAATGAACCAAAGTCACCAACGCGAGGAAAGCACATGCGCCCCTTAATCCTCAAAGTACCCTCTGAATCAATCATGGCCTCCTTGTCCTCACCCCTCAAAACCCTATCTCGAATCTTTCTCAACTGAGCATCCTCAAACTGATGAGTCCTGATTGATCTAATAAGGATGATCTAGCCTCTACACAAACTAAAACTTTTCCTGGGGCTGAAATATCAAGGCAAACGAAACTGTTGGCCAGAGTCTGAACCTCGATGGCCAACAGACGCTCTAAAACTATCAATCAAACTAAACTCCCGTACTCACTGCCTTGCAACTCAAGGCATCCGCAACAAAATTGGCTTTCCCTAGATGATATAGAATAGAGATGTCATAGTCCATCAGGAGCTCCATCTATCGGCGCTGCCTGGAATTAAAATCTCTCTGGGTAAACACATACTGAAGGCTATGGTGATCGTTGAAAACCTCACAATGGACACCATATAAGTAATGCCTCAAAATCTTCAAAGCAAAGACCACAACCAACAACTCCAAATCATGGGTAGGGTAATTCTTCTCATGGATCTTTAACTGACAGGGAGAATAGGCCATAACTCTGCCCTCCTGCATCAACACAACACCCAAACCCATATGGGATTCATCACAATAGACCGTGAAATCCTTACCCTCCACGGGTAATGCCAGAATCAGGGCTGAAGTCAAAAAGGTCTTGAACTTTTGAAAGCTCTCCTCACAATCATCGGACCACTGGAAGGGAACATCCTCCTAAGTCAATCTGGTTAAAGACGAAGTAATAGTAGCAAAACCCTTCACAAATCGATGGTAGTAGCTGGCCAAACCCACAAAACTACGGATCTCGATCACAGTAGTAGGCTTAGCCCAATCTTTCACGGCCTCAATCTTCTGAGGATCCACCATGATCCCATCCTTAGACACAATGTGGCCCAAGAGCGCCACAAGCTTCAACCAAAACTCAAACTTCAAAAACTTAGCAAATAAGCTATTCTTCTTCAACAACCTAAGAACAGTGCCAAGATGGCTCTGTCACGACCGAACCAGATAGCCATGACGGGCACCCGGAGCTAACCTACCGAGCACCTCTATACATATTCTCATAATCACATCAGGGTGAGCCACATGGCTAACTCATAATTACCATGCACCAAATAACCCGAATTTCATCGGACATAGGCGCCTTTATATAAACATCATTAACTATGCCTTTATATACACGAGCCGACAAAGCTATCAAATGATATATAAAATATGAGCCGACGAAACTGAGGGATATCTAACTATACACATCTGTCTACGAGCCTCTATGAAGAGTATGTAATATCATAAACATGGGACAGGACCTCGCTATGCCCAGATATGTACACAAAAGAATAGTACCAACTACTACAACTCTGAATCAAATGGAGGTCTTCTAGGCAATCTCTGATGAAGCAGCCTAAGGGTCGAGTTTGTCTTCATGTCTACCTGCGGGCATGAACGTAGCGTCCACAAATAAAAGGACGTCAGTACAGATAATGTACTGAGTATGTAAGGCATAAGCAGTAATATGATAAAAACATAAAAGATAACATAAGATAGAAGGACCATTTATAACTTTTGAGACGTTCATCATGCTTACTTAACCTTTCTCTAAAGAAAACTTTCCATACATATACATATACATACAATGATACCATACCCGACCATGTTGGTTCGGTGTCATCCATACCCGGCCATAACAAGGCTCGGTGTTGTCCGTACCCAACTGCAGTGGTGTGCGCGCAATAGATACCATACCTGACCATATAAGCTCGGTGTCACAAAATAGCTATACACATATATGATATACATGAGTACCCAAAGGAAACATTACAACTCTATCGGGGTGACATAAAAGTCGGTGAACCAAGATTTCTATTATGGAATCACCATCATCATCATTATTATTATCATTATTATCATCACCTCTATGAAGAGCTTTTATCGATAATATCTTAAGCATCTTGAAAGACATGAACTTCTAGCATTTCTAGGAAAAGGACATTTCAGATATCTTAAGTTGATTCACAATAAGGAAATCTTGCCTTTAGAAAGAAGGGTTAGCCTTACATACCTTTGCATCCTCTTAACTACTTAACGTTTTCCTCCAAAGTCCAAAAAATCTACATTCAAGAGGATTCATACCATGGTTAGGTCTCAAAGACACTCTTAAGTTCAAACTAGTATAATTTTTGAGCTAGCAAAAATTGGGCAGCATTTTCCCTATTTCATCTACGTCTACCAAATTCCAAAACAACTTCCAATCAACAATAACATCATTCACAATACCATAATTAAGAGACTTCATTCAAGTAATGCTCCATTCAACTCTAAAACTCCTTTTCATAATCAACCCATAACAATAATTTCAACACAACTCCATATATACTTTTATACAACACTTCCTCCTCATCATTTTTACCACTCATAACAAGATTATACTCATAACATGCCAAAAATTATAACTGAAGTTAATTTATAGCTCAAAATATCCTCAAATTCATATTTGAACTCTCTTTTCATTATCCTCCTTCAACCAAATTGTGTAACAATTAAACAAACTTAACAACATGAAATAGATGTAAAAACTTACCTTAATCACACAAGATCAGGTCTTGGATCAAATTGTTCCACTAGAATGAAACTTCCAATTTCAACACCAAAGGAATTCTTGAACTCTACAAACCCTAGTAAGCTTTCTAGCACTTGATTCCCTTGATCCCCTTGGGTTTGACCTTGATTAGCATATGAACTTGAGGAGAGGGTTTTTTAGAGCCTCAGGGTCTGAAATGGGGGAATAATGAATCCAAATGGGGAAAAACGAAATATAAAGATTCATTTAAAATCCCGCCGACATACTTTGACGGCCACTTTGACGGACCGTCAAACATTCTATTATCCGTCAAATAGCCCAACCAACCAGACCTCTCTGCGACCATTTCATGGTGGAGAATCCACAATTTGACGGGCAGTCAAATATTTTGCAGTCTGTCAAAATGCTCTTCCGATAAAGTTGCTCTCTTTGATTCGTTTTAACCTCTAATCCTTCCAATACTTACTAATCATAAACTTAACCCTTCACATACATAATATGAACATGATTAGTGTCATATAACCTCAAAGGTAATCCCAGTCCAAGACTAGAACGACTAACATACGACAAATCTTAACGTACGAAACTACGAGGTGTAACATCCTTCCCCCCTAGGAACATTCGTCCTCGAATGTTGTACTCATAGGAATTCTATAAAAATTTTGCCAGATTTTCCCCTGTAACTATACTACTGACATCCTATCACAACAACCCAAAATGTACAATGCCTCACAGCGCTATAACAACAACAACCATAATGGCCACACACGACCAAGAAATCATAGAAAAGGGAAGCATTACGTACCTGAAGATGATGGTGGCTCTATCTGAACCTCCTATGGGGGTGGAAATAAATATGGATACCTGAACTTCATATCTTCCTCAGCTTCCTAAGTTATTTCCTCTCTATTATTATTTCTCCATAGAACTTTAACTGATGATACATATTTGGTTCTAAGTCGATGAACTTGTATATCTAGAATAGAAATGGGAACTTCTTCGTGGGGCAATTGCTCGGTGACCTGGACATCGTCTATAGGTACAATTCTAGAAGGGTCTCCAATGCACTTGTGAAGCATCGACACATGAAAAACTGGGTGGAGTGACTTCAAGTCCGAAGGTAGATCTAACTCATAAGCCACCTGGCCTACCTTGCGTATAATCTTGTAAGGCCCAATATACCGAGGAGTAAGCTTGCCCTTCCTTCCAAATCTCATCACACCCTTCATAGGTGACACTTTCAAGAATACCCAATCATTTACTTGGAATTCTAAATCTCGTCGGCGGTTATCTTCATAAGATTTCTGACAACTCTAAGCTGCCAATAGTCGATCATGAATAAGTTTGACCTTTTCCATGGCTTGCTGGATCAAGTCTGGCCCTATTAACTTGGTTTCTCCCACTTCGAACCACCCAACTGGTGATTTACACTTGTGCCCATATAAAGCCTTATACGGGGCCATTTGGATGCTGGAATGATAACTCTTATTATAAGAGAATTTAATAAGCGGTAAGTGATCATCCCAACTACCTCCGAAGTCTAAAACACATACCCGTAGCATATCCTCATGAGTCTGAATTGTTATATCCTGCATTTTTGCACGTTCGGATATTTCAAGGAAGTCGTGACAAAGTTAAGGGAATAACTATCTTCCAAAGTTATTTTAATGTACAAGTGGTTATGAATGTTGTTTATGAACATTACTATTATGGAAATACTGAGAAAGGTTAAGGGCAAGAAGGGGAAATTTGCAAAATGGTTCATGGAAATAATGTGGAAGGCTAGGGGCAAAATGGTAATATTGAAAAAAGTCGAGGGGTAAAACGGGAATTTCACATAGGTTTCAAGAAAGTTCCAAAAGGGCCATATTGGCCATGTGAGAAAAAAAAAAGAGAAAAGAAAAGATGACAAAATAAGTCATCTTTGCTAGAAATTTAAGAAATTTCTAGAGAGAGGGCATGTGCCTCTCACATGCTTGTGGGAAATTATATATATATATAGAGAAGTGGTGGAAAATTAAGACACAATTCTCTTCATCTTTAGAAAGATGAAAAAATGGAGAAGGCAAAAAAGAAAATTAAAGGGCCATTCGGCCAAGCTTGGGGAGAAAGAGAACCTTGACAAAAAAAATTCAAAAATTATTTTCCTACTAGTTGGAAGGCCCTTAGCAAGGTGAAGTAATCATTGGAGCAAGAAAAATTGGCATTCTAGAAAATTGTAGACTCTAGCCAAAGGAGGAAGCCAAGGGAGAAAAGGTAAGAATCAATTCTCTTTTTATATGTTGTAGATGGTTATGTATGTCGTGGTATGTAGAAATGGGTGAAATTTATGAAAATATGGATATATTGTGTGGTGGCCGTGTGTGTATATGTTGTGTAGGAGCATTGGTTTAATTATTTTATTTAGTGTTCTAGTTGTTGTTGTTAAGAATTCTATGTTGGTAATGAAAAGTTGATGATTCTAATTCAAGTGGTGATTGTTGGAAAAATTGTTTTAGAAGTTAAGGTGAATTGAATATAGTGTGCTTGCACATATGGAAAATAATGTTGTTAGTGAGTGAATTGTTGGTAAAGTTCATGAAAGTGAAGAAAGAAAATGTGTTGTTATTGTTCTTATTTCATTTGGAAGATTTCGGGTGGTATAGCATGTTGCTTGAATTGTTTGAATATTGTACGGATTGTTTGAAGTATTTTTGAGCATTGTTGAATGGCTTTGGATTAGTATTTGAATATGTGAACAATTATAAATTGAATATAAAGGAAGTGTTATTGAATTATGTAAAGGAGCTACTAATGTTGGGAATGTATTTTTGAATAAATTTCTATGTGGTAATTTGATTGTTGTCGATATGTATTCTACGACGAAAATGGGAATTTGATGGTTTAAATTAATGGTAGAATGGTTACGGGCTGATTTGGAAGCCAATGTGATCTTGGTGTCGTTTCGTAAATGGCGGGAATAATGTTGTTAATATGCATATTGTTAGTGTAGTTCATGAATTGGGAAAATAAAAACGAGTTGTAAATGTTTTGTTGGAAGTTGATGTATCAAGTAGAGGAGAAGATTTCCTATGTTAGAATGCGTTCTAAATTGATTATGAATCCGTTGATAATGTGGCCGAGTTCCATTCTCGGATTATTGTTGAAATTGGCCGAGTTGTATTCTCGGGGATGGTATATTTACGGGGGAAATCTTTATTAAAATTTCGGCGAATATAAGTGGATTTACTTGAGAAATTAAGACAAGTGTTGATTTAAGATTAAATTCCTAAAGGCTTATAATCAATATTTGGTATTTGTGACCAATTGTAGATTTTGAAGAATTTGGAACTTGAATTTGGAGAAGCCTAAGAAGCGGAAAAGGTACGTAAGGCTTACCTCTTCTTTCTTTGGCATGTCCTAGTTGTAATAAGCTTGATTACAAGTCTCGAGGGCGGTTCTACTCTTAGAAATCGAGTACGAATTTGGCCCTTTTTCATTCAATATAATTGAATTAGATTTTCTATACTTTATTGGAAAAATAACTTAAACACCCAAAACTTTCATAAAAGGAACCGAACTACTCTAAGACCTTCACCGGTGGCTCCATAGAGCTCGGTGTTCGTAAATTTACGTATGCCACCTTGACTTGACCCGAGGTGGGCCCGCAATCCCCGAGACCTATTTGTATAAGTTCTATTTGACTTATTTCCGTACGAAAATTTATGGAAACCTTGGCTATCGTTGCGAGTTTGTTATAAGTATCTGGTAACTCTGATATAAGTATCTGAATGCAAGTATTGTGATACGAATATTTTGATATACATATTCTGATATAGATATTATGTTATGAGTAATCTGATTTGACTATTCTGAAATAAACACTCCGGTACAAGTAGTTCGATATGAGTACTCCCAATCCTGATATAAGTATTTTGATAAGAATATTTTGGGATAAGTATTCCGATATACGCGCTCTGATGCGAATATTCTAATGTGGTTTGATATAAGGAATCTGTTAAGAGTAATCTGTTATAAATATTTCGATAAAAGTATTTTACTATAAGTATTATGATATAAGTACTTTGATATAAGTATTCTGACATAAGTATTTTGATACAAGCACTCTGATACAAATACCTTGATACAAGAATATTGGCATAAATATTCTGATATAAGTATTCCAATTAAGTAATCTGTTACGAATATTCTGACAGTACGTTCGATCATTCCATAGAGTCTTGATTTATGCGCATTTGGTTTCTTACTACTCTGCTCGTGCACATGTTATGATCTCCTTCGCCGGATCCCGGGCCGATATGTATCGTGCGTTTGGTTCGCCGAGCCCTTTGTCTGAGGGTCGGGTTCCACACATAAATTCTTAAGTACGAGGTGTTCGGTTCCGGGATACTGTGGTATATGTCCGTCCCCGGTTACCGTGTATATGGAGTATGATATGTCCGTCTCCGGAGTACCGTGGTATATGTCCGTCTCCGGAGTACGGTGGTCGGTTCCGGAGTACTGTGGTATATGTCCGTCTCCGGTTACCGTGTATATGGATTATGATGTGACCGGTTCCCGGGTTCTCGTGGTATATGTACGGTTCCCGGGGTACCGTGTCTATGTTATGATATGTCCGGTTTCCCGGCGTGGTATATGTCCCCGGGGCACCGTGTCCGCGTTATGATGAGTTATGGCGCCGAGACCGGGGGTGGCGACCATGTTCCCGTGCCCCGTGTATGACCGATTTGCATCACTTAAAATCCGAAAGTAGGCATTTTGATATCCTAGATAAGGTACGCATTTTCCGTACTTCCGACTCGCTTATGATCGTTCCGTTGTACGTCCGTACTCTTGATCCCGATCATGATTCTCGTCCGTTATACTTCGGTACCTCTCCGATTTCGATATGTTTCCGTCTATTACATTTCGGACTTCGGACCTCGATTATGATTCTGTTTATTGTGTTTTATGCTTTACATACTCAGTACATATTCCGTACTGACCCCCCTTTCTTTGGGGGCTGCGTTTCATGCCGCACAGGTACACCCAGATGAGTAGAAGACATTATAGAAGATGTTTCAGTGGCGTTGGCAAGCTCCATTTGCTCCTGGAGTGCCGCCGAGTCGAGCTCGTGTGTTATGTTTTCTCGATTATTTGTTAGAGACTTTGCGACGCAGTCGTGGGTATAGAATGTCGGTTTGTAAACGGCTCCATCGGCCGATTTGTCGTCCCGTATTGTATAATAAGTTCCATATGATTCTATTCCGGATGACTTGAGTACAAAGAAAAGAATAGTTCTGAAAGTATTTGTTGTATTTGTCATTTTCATTTGACTAAGAATTCGAGAGATTATGTTTGTAATAAGAGTCAGTGGGTTCGCTCGGCTCCGAATGTGGGGTCGGGTGCCCATCACACCCTAGTAAAACTGGGGTGTGACATGAATGGTGCACTCTGCTTGTCCATCAGTCTGTGGATGAAATGTTGTACTAAGACTCACTTGAGTCCCCAAACCTTCTTGGAAGGACTTCCAAAAATCAGCTGTAAAATGAGTTCCTCTATCAGAAATAATAGATACTGGAACACCATGGAGTCATACTATCTTTTTGATATAAAGCTTTGCATAATCCTCAACTGTGTATATAGTTCTGACAGGCAGGAAATGAACTGGCTTTGTAAGTCTATCCACAATTACCCATATAGAATCATACTTTCTCTGAGAACGAGGCAAACCTGCAATAAAATCTATATTAATCACTTCCCATTTCCAAATCGGGATTTCCATAGCTTGCAACAATCCACCGAGCATTTGATGCTCAATCTTTACCTGCTGACAGTTTGGACATTGAGCTACGAATTCTGCTATGTCTTTCTTCATTACGTCCCACCAATATATGGATTAAAGATCATGATACATTTTCGTCGCTACCGGATGAACGGAATAACGGGAACAATGGGCTTCCTTCAAAATCCGGTGACGTAATCCTGCAACATCAGGAACACATAATCTGCCTCGCCATCGAAGAACTCTATCTGCAGAAATCTCAAAGGATGGATTTTTCTTTTAAGTAAGCGTATTTCTGTAATGAACTAATATGGGATCCTCATACTGCATTCTTTCACCTCAACCACTAATGACGAAACGGCTGAATTCTGAATAGTAACTCCCATATTGCCCGAGTTCATTACTCGAACTCCTAGGCTAGC
Source organism: Lycium ferocissimum (assembly GCF_029784015.1). Taxonomy (NCBI): domain Eukaryota; kingdom Viridiplantae; phylum Streptophyta; class Magnoliopsida; order Solanales; family Solanaceae; genus Lycium; species Lycium ferocissimum. The sequence continues at coordinate 35,461,854 of NC_081347.1, read as the reverse complement.
TAACTGCTGAAGATCATGAGCTAACTATCTCTTCTCTGGCTGAACATTACATAAGCTTCCCATAGATCTACGGCTAAGAGCGTCAGTTACTACGTTCGCCTTCCCGGGATGATATAGAATGCTAACATCATAGCCCTTCAATAGCTCCAACAATCGTCTTTGTCGTAGATTTAAATCCTTCTGCTTGAAAATATACTAGAGGCTCTTATGGTCTGTATAAATATCAACATGAACACCATACAAATAATGCCTCCACATTTTTAAGGCGTGAATCACAGCAGCTAACTCTAGATCATGGGTTGGATAGTTTTTCTCATACTTTCGCAGCTACCTAGAAGCATAAGCAATAAATTTATCATGCTGCATCAACACACATCCTAAACCCACGCCTGAAGCATCACAATACACAACATAGCCTTCCGATCCTTCTGGAAGTGTCAGAACCGGGACCGAAATCAAGCTATTCTTCAACTTTTCAAAATTGAGTTCAAAAGCATCCGTCCATTGAAATTTAGCTACTTTCTGAGTCAACTTTGTTAGTGGTGCAGAGATGGAAGAAAAGCCTTCTACAAATCTTCGGTAATAACCAGCCAAACCTGGAAAACTACAAACCTCCGTAGGTATTATAGGCCTTGGCAGTCTTTACAACTTCAATCTTCTGGGTATCCACCCAAATACCATAAGTTGAAATAATATGCCCCAAAAAAGTCACAGAATTTAACCAAAACTCATATTTTGAAAACTTTGCATAAGTTCCTGAGACTGAAGAACTCTAAGGACAACACGTAAGTGATCTGCATGTTCTGCCTCGGATCGAGAGTATACCAGGATATCGTCGATAAACACAATCACAAATGCATCTAAAAAAGGCCTGAACACACTATTCATCAAATTCATGAACACTACCGGTGCATTAGTTAGTCCAAAAGACATTAACCGAAACTCAAAATGACCATATCTAGTTCTGAAGCCCGTCTTTGGAATGTCCTTCTCCCTAACTCTCACCTGATGATACCCGATCTTAAATCTATTTTGAGAACCATTTAGCACCCTGCAACTGATCAAATAAATCATCAATTCTTGGAAGTAGATATTTATTCTTGATCGTCACCATATTCAGCTGCCCGTAATCAATACACGTTCGCAAGGAGCCATCTTTCTTTCTTACAAACAATACAGGTGCTCCCCACGGCGATGAACTAGGCCTAATAAAGCCTTTCTCAAGCAAGTCCTTCAATTGCTCCTTCAACTCTTTCAACTCTGCAGGAGCCATTCTATAAGGAGGAATAGATATGGGCTTAGTATCCGGTAGCACATCAATAGCAAAATCAATCTCTCGCTCTGGTGGAAGGCCTGGAAGCTCGTCCAGAAAGACATCTGGAAACTCATTCACTACGGGAACAGATTTAAGAGTTGGCGACTCTGCCTCTATATCCTGAACCCGAACTCTGCCTCTTCCTTGCCTTGAGATAGGAAATAAACCTACCCCTTGGAGATGCCGTATTTCCCTTCCACTTTAAAATTGGTTCCCCCAAAAACTGGAAACGAACCATTTTTGTTCTACAATCAATATTTGTATAACAAGAAGCCAACCAATCCATACCAATAGTGACATCAAAATCTACCATTTTCAGCTCATTTAGATCAGCCATAGTACGACGGCCACAAATCACAATCACACAATTTTTATATATCCGACTAGCTATCACTGGGTCACCGATAGATGTGGACACTTCAAAAGGCTTAATTGGCTTAGGTTTCACCCTAATACGATCAGCAATATAAGGATTAATAAATAAAAATGTAGTACCTAGATCAATCAATGCATACACATCATGAGAAGATACCGACAATATACCTGTGACAACATCGGGGGAAGACTCGAGATCCTGTCGCCCAGCCAGTGGATAAATACGATGCTGAGGGCCACTCGAACTGGGCGCTCCTCCTCTACCTCTACCACGACTAGATGGTGTCAGTGAACCTTCCCCCGGAGGGCGTATAGATGATGAAGAACCAACTTCTGACCTTGTGGGCTGAACCGTACGCCTCCCACCTCAAAATGGACACTCCCGCATGATATGTCCTGACTGGCCGCAAGCATAGAAAAGATCCAAACCTAATCGGAACTGTCCCCAATGTAGCTTACCGCACTAAGTACATTGTGGTAAATATGGTCTCATTTGGCCTGAATCACCCCTATACTGAGAACCCGAAGCTCTGAAACTCTGACCCGATCCGGAGCGAATAGGGCGATCAAATCTCTGGCCCGCAAATCATCAAGGTGCACTAGTCGCTGTATGGCCTGAGTGCCTAGAATACTGCTGCCTCTGACCTCCTCTAAACTCACTAATAAGACCTGAGGATCTATCCCTCTTGCTATAACCCTTATCGTACTCAATCTCATTCCCCTCGCTGTTGCTGCCGCTTTTCTAAATTCTAGGCATGGGCCTGGATGCGAGAAGTATTCATACCATCCTGAAGTGAGGCCATCAAACACTCACCGATGAAATGTGGTCCTAAACCATTCACAAACCGGTGCACGTGATCCCCCATATCATCTACCATAGCTGGAGCATACTTAGCCAAGGAATTAAAATGGAGGCTATACTCTAGGGCACTCATATTTTCCTGTCTAAGATTCAAGAACCTGTCAGCTCTGGCCCGTCGAACCTCTGGCTGCAAATAGTATTGGAAGAAAGCATCCACAAACTCTTGCCACACCAGTGGAGGTGCGTTAACTCCCCTAGAAGACATTCAAATCGTATACCAATGAACCGCAATATCCCGTAATCTATAAGAGGCCAATTCTACCGACTCAACATTTGAAGCATGTATTATCCGCAATGTTCTCAACGTTCCATCTATAAAGCTCTGCAGGTCCTCATCCAGTTTTGACCCAAAGAATTCTGGAGGGTTCAGACAAATAAAATCACGAGCTCTGGCATTGACAGCTCTATCACCATGACCCGTACCTTGCCGCTGGGCCTGAGCGGCGACTAGCTGAGTTAACAAATGGATGGCCTCTTTCACCTCTTTCCTGAGGCATCTGGTGGAGGAACTGGGGGTGTTGGAGCTGGAGCGGAGGCTCCTTCATGCTCTTCAAAAACAGGCAGTGAGTGAGAGGACCGAGATGGAACCTCATTGTGAGACTCACTCTCCTCTATATCTATCGGCGGTACCTGTTCGATTCTGTTACTTGCCACTGTCTTGCCCTTTTGGGCTGCTGTAGCTTTTCTCTTTACAGGCATCGCTGAAAACATAAAGCACGGTTAAGAAAAGGGAAATTCTTATATCATGACTCTACCGCACGATCTATGATGAGGAAGAAGGTCATTCATTCCTAAATGCTCGTAGCCTCCTATTTATAAGCGTGGCGTGCTTCACACCCATAAACAAGACTCTACTGGACAGGGCTCGTAGATAAATCCTAAGACGAACTGCTCTGATACCACTTTTGTCACTACCCAACCCGAGGGCCATGACGAGCACTCGGAGCTAACCTACCGAGCACCTCTATACATATTCTCATAATCATATCTAGGTGAGCCACATGGCTAACTCATAATTACCATGCACCAAATAACACAAATTTCATCGGACATAGGCACCTATTACACCTCGAAAAAAACTCATGTCATTGCACAGTGAATGGATTAACGCAGGAAAAGAAGTATAAGATGTTTCCACAAGTAAGGAGTAGTGCTTAACGGTTCCCATTAAGATTCCAAAGACGTTTGAGGCAAGAGAAGAAAGTTCGTTAGGAAAGGCGAAGTATACGTGGTGTTTCGGAAAAGATTTACAAGTACCGAATTAATGTTGACTTAATGATGTCTTAGAGAAGAGTTATAATGCCCCTTAGATTGTTAATGAAGTGCTAAACAAGTGCTAAGAAGGTTCCATAAGGATTGGAGATCAACGAACGACGGAAACAATTTCAGAAAGGTGGGGTTATACGATCGCGTATACGGTCCGTATAACACCCAACAGAAATGTTGTTTCTCTGATAGTGAAGTACGGTCACTTATACGGACCGTATAATGTTATATGGACCATATAAGTGTCCGTAGAAGTCTCGACGGGCTAAGTTAATTTCAAGTATAAAATGATGTTCCCACTTCATTATTTTCATTTTCCACACTTCTCCACTTCTCTCAAAGATTCTAGAATATTCCACACATTTCATTTTCAAGAATCCAAGAGAGATCAAAGATCAATATCATAAATTTAAGTGAATCAAGTGCAAGGAATCTCTTTGAGGTTGCTAGAAGTCAAGAAATTCTTTGGAAGAGGAGCTAAGGGTTTCCTTCAAGTGAATCATTTTCATCCAAAACTTGCTCCTACACAATCAAAGGTGAGTTTCATGATCATTACATGTTATTTAGCATATTTAATGGTTGAAATACCTAGATTATGGAAGAAAGTGGAACACGAAGCTCAAGTGTGAAATTATGGTATTCTTGAATAGTAGTTGACATGAATCATAATTCTTGAGATGTTATGAGTATAGTCTTGTTATAAATAATATTAAGAACATGGGAGAGACATTATATGAGAATGAATGCAATGTTGTATTATGATCATGGTTATGGATGACCTTGAGAGGAAATTGTGGGAATTGGATAATGACGAACTTGACAAAGTTATTGATTATGATATTATGAATGTTATTATTAATGATTGGGAGTTGATATATGATATGAAGAAAGTTGTATAAACAAAGGAGATGTTGCCCAATTTTCTCTAGCTTTAGTTCAAGCATGCTCATGTTGTTGATTATCTAATATTAGTCTGAACTCTCTTGAAGGTAGAAACGTGAATATTTGAGGGGAACGTTCAAATGATAGAGTAGCTAAATGAAAAGGTATGTAAGGCTAGTCCCCTCTTTTCTAAGGCATGAATCTTATGACATGACTATCTTTATCCTCCATAACCTTCTTGCATCTCGGAAATTATGAGTCTATGTTCTTAAAGAGCTTCTTATGAGATAAAGATAAGAGATATGTTATGAGTACGATAATGATGATGATGAGCCTAAGTTTGAAGATCCTAAATTCATGATATGATATTTCTATAAAGCTAATGATCCTGATGTGCCCCTTTAATGTGGTTTATTGTTGTCACACTCACCTTACCGTGTTAGTTCCTTCAAGGTGAGGCAGAATGCTTATGACTATGCCATAATGGAAATCAGGGGTTCTCGACCTTATGTCACCCCGATGAAGTATAATTGTCCTTGAGTTCTTATGAATGCATTATGATGAGTATATGATGATGATAGTACACCGCGCCTATATGGCAGGGCAAACATCGCTAAGGCGGGCAGCGTATACACCATGTCCAGATGACATGGGCAGACACCACTACTGGACGGCATGAGCCGTTTACCCCGGACGCGGGAGGCCTGGACGCGGGCTAATGATGATCACACCGTACCTATATGGTCGGGTAGCTTATATATATGCATACATGATATGATGATGTTTATGAAGTAAGTTAGCATGCATTATTTCAATCTTAAGTGACAGTCAGTTACATGTTATTCCTCACTTGATATCTCTTTGTTTCATCGATATATTATTATTGTTCTTGCTTTACATACTTAGTACAATGTTTGTACTGACTTCCTTTTCTTTCTGAACGCTGTGTTCATGCCCAGAGGTAGACAGAGAGGTGACCCAGATTCATAAGAACTGATCAGCGGACTTACAGGAGCACTCCATTATTTTCGGAGGTGCTATTTTGGATATATTGTTTTGTGTACATATTTGGGCACGACGGGGTCTTGTCCCGTCCTTATGTCTAGTACTATAGTAGAGGCTCGTAGATACGTATGTGTAGGTAGTATGGTCTCATGATTTTCTCATTGTATATGTACATATATATTATTTTGATAGCCGAAGGGCTTATGTATATGAATATGGTTATGCTTGAAAGTGAAAATGGTTTTCCCCTATGACTAGAAGTGCGGGAGTAGTAAATGAATGCAGGATAAATATGATGACTAGTAGAATGAGTGGTGCTCGGTTGTCAGCTCCAGGTACCCGTTATGGCCCTAGTCGGGTCGTGATAGCACCTTTATATAAACATCATTAACTATGCCCATATATACACGAGTCGACAAGGCTATCAAATGATATACAAAATATGAGCCGACGATCGAGGGATATCTAACTATACACATCGGTCTACGAGCCTCTACAAAGTGTATGTAAGATCATAAAGACCGGCCAGGACCTCGCTATGCCCATATATATATACACAAAAGAATAGTACCAACTACTGCAACTCCAAATCAAATGGAGCTCTTCTAGGCAATCTCTGATGAAGTAGCCTAAGGGTCGAGTCTGTCTCCCTATCTACCTGCGGGCATGAACGCAGCATCCACAAACAAAAGGACGTCAGTACGGATAATGTACTGAGTATGTAAGGCATAAGTAGTAACATGATAAAAACATGAAGTATAACATAAGATAGAAGGATCGTTTATACCTCTTATGACGTTCATCGTGCTTACTTAACCTTTCTCTAAAGAAAACCTTCCATACATATACATATACATATAATGATACCATACCCGACCATGTAGGTTCGGTGTTATCCATACCCGGCCATAACAAGGCTCGGTGTTGTCCGTACCCAATTGCAGTGGTGCGCGTGCAATAGATACCATACCCGGCCGTATAAGCTCGGTGTCACAAAATAGCTATATACATATATGACATACATGAGTACCCAAAGGAAACATTACAACTCAATCAGGGTGACATAAAAGTCGGTGAACCCCGATTTCAATTATGGAATCACCATCATCATCATCATTATTATCATCATTATCATCACCTCTGTGAAGAGCCTTTATCGATAATATCTTAAGAATCTTGAAAGACATGAACTTCTAGCGTTTCTAGGAAAAGGACATTTTGGATATCTTAAGTTGATTCGCAATAAGGAAATTTTGCCTTTAGAAAGAAGGGTTAGACTTACATACCTTTGCGTCCTCTTAACTACTTAATGTTCTCCTCCAAAGTCCAAGAAATCTACATTCAAGAGGATTCATACCAAGGTTAGGTCTCAAAGACACTCTTAAGTTCAAACTAGTATAATTTTTGAGCTAGCAAAAACTCGTAAAGACATTTCCCCTATTTCGTCTACGCTCTACCAAATTCCAAAACAACTTCCAATCAACAATAACATCATCCACAATACCATAATTAAGAGACTTCATTCAAATAATGCTCGATTCAACTCTAAAACTCTTTTTTATAATCAACCCATAACAATAATTTCAACACAAATCCATATATACTTGTATACAACACTTCTTCCTCATCATTGTTACCAATCATAACAAGATTATACTCATAACATGCCAAAAATTATAACTTAAGTTAATAACATGCCAAAAATTATAACTCAAGTTAATTTATAGCTCAGAATATCCTCAAATTCATATTTGAACTCTCTTTTCATTTTCCTCCTTCAACCAAATTGTATAACAATCAAACAACCTTAACAACATGCAACAGATGTAAAAACTTACCTTAATCACACAAGATCAGGCCTTGGATCAAATTGTTCCACTAGAATGAAACCTCCAACTTCAACACCAAAGGAATTCTTGAACTCTACAAACCCTAGTAAGCTTTCTAGTACTTGAATCTCTTGATCCTCTTGGGTTTGAACTTGATTAGCATATGAACTTGAGGAAAGATTTTTGGAGAGCCTTAGGGTCTGAAATGGGGGAATAATGAATCCAAATCAGGAAAAACGAAATATAAAGATTCACTTAAAATCCCGCCGACATACTTTGACGGACCGTCAAACATTCTGCTGTCCATTAAATAGCCTAACCAACCAGACCTCTCTGTGACCATTTCACGAAGGAGAATCCATAATTTGACGGGCCGTTAAGTATTTTGCGGTCTGTCAAAATGCCCTTCCGCTAAACTTTCTCTCTTTGATTCGTTTTAACATCTAATCCTTCCAATACTTACTAAGCATAAACTTAACCCTTCACATACATAACATGAACATGCTTATTGTCTTATAACCTCAAAGGTAATCCCAGTCCTAGACTAGAACGATTACATATGAAAAATCTTAACATACGAAACTACGAGGTGTAACTAGCTCTCATGCTCCTCTCTGCTCTTGGAATACACCAAGATATCATCAATAAACACAATCACAAAGGAATCAAGGAAAGGCCTAAAGATGCCATTCATCAAGGTCATAAACGTGCCGGGGCATTAGTAAGCCTAAATGACATCACCAGAAACTCATAATGAGCCCGTTTGGATTGGCTTATAAGTTGCCTATAAGCTGTTTTTTTTTGAATGTTTGGCTGACTTAAAGCCATTTTGTGCTTAAAATAAGCCCAAAAATTAATTGGTTTTGTTTGGCTTAACTTATCTACAGCGGCTTATATAGGCGAAAACGGCTTATAAGCCAAAAAAAATAAGTTGGACTATTTTTTTTTTTGACTTATAAAACTGTTTCCGCCTTATAAGCTGCTTTTTTTAAGTCCATCCAAACAGGCTCAATGTCCATATCTCGTCCAAAAGGTCATTTGAGAATATCCTCGGCTACGATCCTCAAATCGGTGATAGCACATGCAAGTAAACACCGAAGCCTAAGCCGGGTCAAATAAATCATCAATATGAGGCATAGGACACTTGTTCCAAATAGTAACCTTATTCAGCTGGCGATAATTAATGCACATACTCATAGATCCATCTTTTTTCTTCACAAATAACACAGGAACACCCCAAGGGGAGACACCCAGTCTAATGAACCCCTTGCTTAATAAATCCTGCAACTGCCCCTTAAGCTCTCTCAACTCGGCCGGTGCCATCCGATATGGCAGAATCGAAATAAGGCGAGTGCCAGGATCCAAGTCAATGCAAAAGTCAATGTCGCGATCGGGTGGCATACCCGACAGATCAGTCGGGAATACCTCTACGAACTCGCTCACAATAGGAATGGACTCAAGGGATGGAGATACAACAGTAGTGTCGTGCACATGAGCGTATAAGCTAAACACCCCTTGTTGACTAATTTCTTTGCCTGAAGGAAAGAAATGATCCTCTTCGGAGCAGGGCTAGGAATACCCCTCCACTCAAGTCTAGGAATGCCCAGCATAGCTAACCTGACTATCTTTGCATGACGGTCTAGGATTGTATGATAAGGAGAAAGCCAGGTCATACCCAAGATAATATCAAAGTACACCATATCAAGAATCATCAAATCTACCCAAGTGTGATACCCCATAAAAGTAACCAAACACGATCAATAAACTTGATCAACAATAACCGAATCTCCAATCGGAGTAGACACATGAACAGGTATAGCTATGCTATCACAAGGCAAACCCAATAAACGGCATGATATGCAGACATATATGAATAAGTGGATTAAGGATCAAATAACACGGAAGCTGCTCTATGTTGGATAGAAACGGTACCTGAAATAACAGCATCTGAGGCCTCTGCCTCGGGTCTATCGGGGAACGAGTAACACCGAGCCCCACCACGTGCAGACTGAGATCCACCTCTCAAACACTAGGACCCACCTCTACCAAACTGGAATCCACCTCTAGAAACCTAAGAACCACCGCGGCCTGACTGAGCACCTCCCCTCTGAGAAGCACCACTTCGACTACCTGACGATGTCGGAGTCCTTTGGGATTGATGATCCTGCCTGGATCTGGGACACCTCCTAGCAATATGACCAATCTCTTTACACACAAAGTAGCCCATGGAGGGCGGAGACTGATATACTGAAGCTGAGGACCCGATCAGAATAACCCTGTCTACTGGTCGAGAAAATGAGCTCTCAGGAGCTCTCCGCCTGGGTGGCTCACTGAAGGAAGCCTGCAAAGCTAAATGTACAGGGCGGCCGAAATATGGCTGATACGGCCTAGAAGACTGACCGATACCCCACTAGAACCACCAAAACTCCCAATCTATCGCTGCCTCTTCTGACTACCCCCTCCAAATGCACGGGCCTTAGCTGCCTCAACTAAAGAAGCATGCTCAACGATGGACTGGAAGGAAGCTCCCATAGCCTTCATCTAAAGGCAAGGAATATGAAGAGAACCAGAGAACCCACTAATAAAGCGCCTAATCCAGTTAGGCTCAGTAGGAATCAAAGGAGAATGGGCCAGATACATATAGCGAGTGACTAGGCCTCCACAGACAAACCTCTATGTTGTAGATGTAGCAACTCCTCCCTACGCGCCTCTCTCACAGCTCGGGGCACATACTTCTTAAGAAAAGCCCGGTAGAACTGAGTCCAAGTCAAGGAAGGAGAACCCTCAGGTCTGCAAGTAATAAAATACCTCCACCAAGTGTTCGTGTCATCGTAAAACTGGTAGGACACATAGTCAACCCGTGGGACTCTACGATCCCCATTCTATGTAGCAAATCATGCATATCCAAGATGAACTCATAAGCGTCCTCTTCAGAAGTACCCGAGAACCTCGGCAGCTCAAACTTCCTAAACCTCCCAACTAGGTCCTGATCAGTCAAGGTCATAATAGGGCCCATCACGGGTCTAATATCATCCCCCGAGCTAGCACTGTGTCAATTCGGGGAGCCATAGCTGCAGCGGGGTGTGCTACTCTAGTAGGTCTCTGCTTAGGGGTCGGCGCCCCAACTCTGGTATGCGAACCTCCGCCTAGAGTAGTAACACCAGCGGTAGCCTACTGGGCATCTAGATAGAGTAGAACACGAGCCATAGTATCCTGCATAGTTTGCTCTAAAGTGATCTCGGGCTGTGTCCATGCTTGGGCCACATCGTCCTCGGCGGCCCGGTCTTGAACCTGCTGATCCTCAAGCTCTAGAGATGGAGGTCTCTCGTGCCGCTGTCCTACAGCAGGAGCCCTGCACCTGGCAGGGGCAGCCCCGCGGCCTCAAGCTCTATCGCGCCCTCTGGCTGTCGCTCGCCCTCTAGTGGCAATCGTAGCTGCGGGCTCTGGCACCTGATCTCGGGCTATAGTACCTCGAGTCCTCACCATCTGGGAGAGAAGAGATAAGAGTCAGATACCAATTTGATTGTTCCAAATACCAATTAGAATAAAGTAGCATGAAAGAAGGAAAGAAAGTGAAATTTCCTAAATGCCCTATACCCTCTCACAGATAAGTACGAAGCTCATCATACCGATCCGCGAGACTCTACTAGACACGCTCTTGTATTATAGATCGGGTAACCTAGGGCTCTGATACCAACTTGTCATGACCCAATCTAGCTAAGTCACACGGGTATCAATCTTTTCTATCTCGGTAGGCGAACCCTTATCCCAATAATCTCAATAACATGAATTAATAAATAAATAAATAAGCAGAAGAGATAGAGATCACGTAAGTCTGACGATAATCATATAGAAATGTGCGGAAGCAGAAAATACATCAAATCCAACCAGAGTATGGTCTAACCATACAAGAGCAACTAACTAATATCTACGAGTCTGGAAATATCAATAATACATCAAAGTCTGAATATGTCTCAGAATAACAATATAAGATATAAAATAAAGAAACAATCTCCAAGAGACGTCCCTGTGCTCACCTTGAAAGACTCTCAGCAGCAACTCTCGCCTAAAGATCAGCCACGAGAAGTAGAAGTCGATCCTACCTGGAACTCTGCATTCACAAAAGAATGCAGCGCAGTAATTGCAGGTCAGTACAAACAACAAGTCTTTGGTAGGTATCATAGGCCAACGAAGTTTAGCGAACACTTATCAAGTCAATAAAGTAAGATAGACAGGTAAATCAACAAGGTAAAAGTCAAACACGAGCCAGAAACTAAGTACATGTCATCACCTATGTTATAGCATCTAATCCAAATTGTGCTAATCTCAAGTACTCAATCAGAATCCGAATATCACAAGTGCATCACAAGAATATCACAACATAAGCCAAAGTGCAATGCAATGCAATAATGTATGAAATGTATATGCAATGCAATGCAATGCTGTGTATACATGTACTTCGGACGAAAATATCTACGTCGCAGCAGCACAACCCAGGGGGGACCTGTGAAGTCCATGTACCTCATGGCTCAGGAATAAACCTCGACAACCGCTACCTCACGATTCTGGCAAAAATTTTGACAATCGCTACGCACAACCTCGATTCCGGGACAACCATCGGATATCAGTCCTCACGTCACTCTCATCCAACTGAGCCTAGCTCATCACAGTGTTTTGTCAAGTATCATCAATGTGTCAATAATATATCATGAAGGATGAGAATGCGTGCAATGTATGAGTTCAATGTCAATAATCAGATCAACATCACAAGTACCAAGCATGGGTACGCCAACAATATTATGAAAAGGCTACACAAGCCATATAGAACACTATCCTCGTATCAAACGTCAACAAGTAAGATACTGTCACACCCTGATTTTGCTAGGGTGTGATGGGCACCCGACCCCATGCTCGGAGCCGAGCGAACCCGCGGACTCTTATCACAGACATAACTCCTGAGACTCTTAATCAAACACAAATGACAATTTCGGAAATGGTTTTCGGGACATACTTTTTTTTTTTGTAATTTTCAAATCAACAGAATCTAAAATACATGGAATTTATTACATAATACAGGATGACATATTGGCTGATGGAGCTGGATGCAAAACTGACATTCTGAACCCACGACTCTGTCTGCAAAGTCTCTAACAGATAACCAGAACATATAGCATACACACTTTGACTCGGCAAAGCCTCCTTAAGCAAAAGGAGCTTGCCAATGCCGCCGGAACATCTTCTATACGTCTTCTAGTCATCCGGGTGTACCTGCGCGGCATGAAACGCAGCCCCCCCCCGAAGAACGGGGGTCCGCACGGAATATACCGAGTATGTAAAGCATAAAATACGATAAACGTAATCATAACCGAACGAAGGATACGAACATAAATGCAATGGACGGAGTGTCAAAAATGCTTACTCATAAAACATAGGCAAATGCATCACGAAAAATATGCCATAGCCGGCCCCATTATGGGACTCGGTAAACGAAAGTGGTCGCCCCCGACACCGGCGCCACAACATATCGGAACATATCGAGAATGTGCACATATCATAGCATATCGAGATGGCATTTCATATCATATCATATCATATCAAAGTGTACATGGCATGCAAACTCCACAACCCATGTACATGTATACCGCCCCTCACACCGAGGCACGGCGAACAATGCGGTGGAAGACGCTTGATAACATATCCTGGCCGGGCTCGGAAGGAAGCATTGAGGCATCCACGAGCGGAGTAGTGAGAAACTAAATGCAATATAAAATGTACAACATACACAAAGATCGGACGGAATAATCAAACGACATATTATGAAAAAGGGTCCGGACGAGGCATAGCACATACCTTTTGAAGGTCGCGGAGGATTCTTATCAAAATAGAACTTCAGGGGTCATTTGTATATATCAAAATATAAAACTTATACATAACTCGATAACATAACTTAGATAACAAATCATACGAAGGAAATTGTACGATGATCAAAGGGTATGACTTTCGGATGTCACGACGGATTATGTCAAAAATAATCTTTCTAAAATCGTTTCCATTTTTCAGAATATACTGTGAGACTCTTTAAAATAATTAAAACGGCTGTCATAAAGTAGTTAGAAAGATAGCCAAAAGTTTTCCTTTGCATTCTACTTAAAACGAGTCAAATGAAATAATACGGAAAAACTCGGGAATAGTGGGCCCACCTCGGGTCAAATGAGGTGGTGTACACATAATACGTACTTTAGTTTTCACAATATCACTTTTAAGAGTTTTAAGATAGTCGGATTCAATTTGCGAAAAATCTAGATGTTTAAACAGTTTTTTCCAACTGTTTACAAATTATTTAATTCAATTTCTTGAATGGAAAAGGGGTAAATTTGGACGTAGATTCCAAAGAGTAGAGTCGTCCCCGAGGTCCGACTTCAAACCTATTACATCTAGGACATGCCAAGAGAAGGAAGGGTGGAGCCTTACATACCTTTCTCGCCCTTTACGCTTGCCAAAGTTCAAATCCCGTTTCGTCCAAAACCTACAAATGGTCACATTTACCAATTACTATTCATGAGGTTCAAACTTCCAACTTGGGTTTAGTATTTGCCTACCGAAATTTCGGCAGCATCTCCCCTATAAATATGACACCCCGAGAATTTAACTCGGCTCAAGGGTCAACAACAACCAATCCAACAATGTTAATCCACAACAAGAATCGCCTACTAACACGAATAGACATCTTTATGCCTAAGCGACGACTTGCAACTAATTTCACATTTTCAATCTAACATGAATGTTTTCATACTCATTTACTCATCAACATCATTCCAACATCATTTAGAGGCATTACATATGGTTTTTCATATTATTTGCAAAATATACAAACTTTCCACCGGAACCATAATTCAACCAAAACTTCCATTCTACGACAAACATATTCATAACATTTTATTGTCTTCTAACTTCATCAACGACAATCATAACTAGCACCTAAGTAATTCATTTTCATATTACATCACAACTATGTTAGAATACATGCCTTCCCATAACACATATGTGTAATTCTAATACCAAACTTGAAGCGTTAAGTCTCCATTTACATTGTAACGATCACGACGACGCAATTAACATGTTAAACAAAATAAATTCAACATGTTTCCTCCTACTATATACCACACGGCCATAGGCCAAATTCCAATCTTATCAACTTTTCATCCACCTTTCACTTCCAATACAAATTCCACAATAGCTACAACTAGAATACAACATAAAATTTATTCATCTTGCCTATACAACATATACATACACACGACCACATGCATATTCATGCAACCACCATGCAAACTCCTATATTCTCATGAGTTTCACTCTTTTCTACGTACTACAACATCAACAAAGCCTTTATAACATACAAAAAGGGATTGAATCATACCTTGTTCTTCTAACTTCTTCACTCCACCAAATTGTCCAAACGACGAAACGAACGACTTATCTTCCGAAACAATTATACCACGTTGGAGAGGACCCTTGAATTAGTAGGAATACAACAAGAAAATAATTTTTGGGGACAAAATTTGAAGAGACAAAAATTGAAGACCATGGCCGAATGGCCATGGTTGTTGTTCTCCTTCTTTCTTTCTTTCTTTTTCTTGAAAACTCTAGAATAACAAATGGACCCTTGTTTATTTAATTTGCAAACTTTGGCCCCTTCATGGGCTTGGCCCAACCGGCCACCTCTTGGCCATTTTCATATATACACCCTTTTTTTTTCCAAGCCCAATCTCTTGTGGCTAACTTTGTAATTCATGAAACAAATTTTCAACATTCCAATTTTGCCCTTAGTCTTTTCCAATATTTCCACATCTAAATTTTTCATAACCAACTTATGTATCAAACAAGGTCAAATTATAATCTTGTCCTTAACTTGCCACAATTTTCTCAAATTATCCGAACGCGAAAAATACGGGGTATAACAGATACTACAATATCATGAGAAGGCTAAACAAGCCATATAGAACACTATCCTCGTATCAAACGTCAACAAGTAAGATACTACAATATAATGATCATGATATATCAATAGTCTTCAATATCTACTATCACCACGTGGCATCAAGTCAACAACAATGGAACAAATCAAGTCACAACACAACGGGGTGGCTAGCCCCAATCACACAACAGGGCCCAACCTAAGACAATATCCAACCCATCTTCATACCCGAAGGTTTACATGCTTTCTTCGATAATATCGTCTAAATATAAGCTTTGCTAAATGAAGTCTCATCATAGGGTAAACCGTAACTTACCTGGAAGGCCAAACAACAATATCACTAACAATCACACCTTATCCTTTCCTTTCCTTTGAGCCTCGAGATCAAGAAAGTCTAAGCATATTCGAATCATAGAATTAGAATCAAGAAGAACATCAAACAGCCCCTACTTCTATTCAAGACCCAAATCCCCAACCTATGGGACAGGGTTTATGAAATAGAAGAGTGAAACTAGGGATCTAAAGGTCCCAACATGAAATTAAACCTCTAGGTGATCAATTCCCATCAATAGTGTCACGACCCAAAAAGAGGGCCATGACGGGTACCCGGTACTAGATACCGAGCACCTCTTATCATACTATCTATCACTCTACTTGTGCAAGCATAGTTCCCAATAGACTTGCGGTGAAATGGTCACTAAATATCTTCTCAAAATATGCATATATATACATAAGCTCTCGAGGGTCAAAACTGATATACAAAAATATACACTAAGGTGATCATGAGACATTTACTACCCACACATATGTATCTACGAGCCTCTAGCTGGAATACTGAACATCAGGATAGGACAGGACCCCGCCATGCCCCAAATATGTACACAAAAGAACATACCGATAAGCGACAACCCTGGAGTAGTGGAATGCTTCTGCAAAGCTGCTGATAAGGCTCCTAGGGATCTGTACCATCTCCCCGTCTACCTGTGGTCATGAACACAGTGTCCACAAGAAAGGACGTCAGTACGAGTAATGTACCGAGTATGTAAGGCATGAACAGTAATATAATAAGACATATGGAACATAACATGAGATAGGGGAATAACCTGTACATCTGGATGCCTCTTAGGGCGGATACCATGCATGCTTAGCTTTCTTTGAAAAACATTTCTCATACATGTATACATAAAATAGAATTTCTGTGGAACATGCAGCTCGATCCATAAATATATAACAGTGCCGAGGAACGAAAGACCCGATCCATTTAACCATATACCCCGTGTCCGGGACGATATCATAATATACCAGCGCGGTCGGGGTGGCCATGCGTCTATAACGCCTCGCCCATTTCCCATAACCCTATATATATATATATATATATATATATATATATATATATATAACATAAGTACCATGCATGAGAGCCCAAAGAACGATATGACTCTATCGGAGTGACGTAAGGTCGATAACCTCCGATTAAATTATGGAATAATCATCATCGCTCTATCTCACCTTGAAGGGACAATTATTGTAAGGTGAGATCAACAACAATGAATAAAATCGAAGAAATCAAGAAAATAGCTCAATATTCTCATATCATCATTGACTTCACAACTTGAGACTTTTAAACGTGAAATCATTCTCGTCATAATCATCATAGAAATATTCTCATCTTTGGAAACATCGTCATCATGATAAAAACATGTCCATCATTGTTGTCATAAGAGCTTACAAAATCTAAATCTCTGGTTTGGAAAAATATGGACATTTTGGAAAACATGAAAAATACGGACATTTTGGAAAACATTTATGGATTATCAGAAAAGGAGTCATGCCTTTGAATCATGAACTTCTAACTTAAAAACAAGGAGGCTATGGAAGCATTTATGGAATCATAACATAGGAATCATTCCTTTGAAAGAAAGGGACGAGCCTTAACATACCTAAAATTTCACGTTGTGGTTTTTCCGCCTATTTCCGGTCTCTAAATCTACCTATAAGACCATTCATACTATGGTTAGGCTCACTGTTAGATACTTATCCTAAACCTTCAAATTAAACCTCCTTAAAATGTGCCGAAATTCGAGCAGCATCTTCCCTGTTTATATGCCTAACCCGAATTCATAATTCAACAACCAACAACAACAACAATAATACCAACATCAATCATAATATTCTCAATACCAAAATACTCCATAAACATCTCATATGGGGTTTATCCCATATTTCTACCAACAAAACTACTATACGGTTATTTGACAGTTCTATCTCCGTAAATAAACCAAAATTAATATTAATAATAAGAAATTCTTACCTCTTTCCCAATAATATCGTTGTATCTTCACTTTTCCATCTTGAACTGAGCCAAACACGTCGCTATACGATTTTTGTAATCGCAACTATACGTTGTCTTGACCAGAATTCGGGAATTATACCTAGTTTAGGCTTAAAATTTGGCTTGGGGAGTTGGGGAGAACTCTCCAGAATTTTGGAGAAGGTTTGGGGTGTTTGATAAGGAAAAAAAGGGTAAGCCCCTTTTTATGACGGTCCAGGTTCTGCCTGGACGTACTTAAAATTTGTTCATGGCGATCGCGCCCCCTTTGGGCGCATTCGCGCAAGCTTAATTTTTCTGCCTGCGCGTTCGTTCAGTAAGAATGTCATAACTCTTGATCCCGATATGGTATGAGGGACCACGACCTATGGTTGGAAAGCTAATTAAATTATCTACAACTGTCATTTTTGATGTATTTCAAATTCCAAACTTATAATGGCGTTTTGGCATCTTCAAGTCAGATCATCCGAAAATGTATCTTTAAATCATCCTTTTGGAGGGCTTATGCCCATATTTGGCTTAAGGGTCCTTCTTAAGACTTGCTTAACTTCCTATATACTACTAATATATCTCTTCATATGTCCTTTATAAAACCCCAGCATGTGGGCGCCGCCTTAACTTACGGTTATGAGGGCTACTCATCAAGTAACGTACTAATTGATTTACACCATACAGTCTCCAAATGTCATATGTATATTATTATTACACTCTTATAATATAACATTCATCCCTAACCCGAGCCTCAAAATTGCTCTGCGCGTTCGCCCCACTCCCTGGCGCGTTCGCACAGACCATTTTCCTGGCCTGCCAACCCGACTTGTAACATTCATATCTCCTTACCCCGATGTCCGATCGAGGAGTGGTTTGTTGCGTTGAAAACTAGACTTCCCGAACTTCACTTTATACTTTTGTCACTTCAAAACTCTTAATATACTAAAAGGTATTCTTTCTCCCAGTTAGAGAAAAAATTTCACAAAACCTTGCCTAACTTTCCTTCAAAGCCTCAGAAGCTTAATCTCCTTAGTTCACTTGCTTTCCAATCTTTCTATAACCTGTTACGTGAACTCGAACTCATAATTATAAAATGAGTACCTATGATCTTGCATCTTCTCGACAATAACTCTGATGTCTGCAATTGAATAGCTAACACCTAACGAATCTCAACGTACAGAAATTACGGGGTGTAACAAATAGCAAGCTAGAATAATCAATAATTCACTCAGTTTCGGATTCTAGGCAAAAACCCCCAAATTTGTGTATAAACCCAAACTACCAATTCCATCAATTAGTCTCTAAGTAGGAAGAAGTTATGACATAAAGGATTCTAATCATCAATTCAATGCTTAAAGAAGCTAACTCAACCAACTAATCATGATTTAGAAGCCTAGAAGGAATATTCATTAAACCCACTTTTAATCTTCAACCACTTAACGAACTATAAAGATAAAGGGATTCTAAGATGATTAGGAATAATGGAATAACAAATAGGTAAGAAGGACTTACCACCAAGAATCTTCTCCAAGGATACCCTAGATTTGTTCCCAATAGCTCAGATTTCAGAATAGTAATAAATGAGGGGCTAAGAGCTTTTAATACATAATTAATGAAATAACCAGACCCAATACCAATTCGGCGGCAGTAAGACCACAGCAGCGAGACAGCCCCAATGGCCTCTCAGACCGCCGAGATGGTCGGTCCTCAATGTACTTGGCCACCATAGCGGCTCATCCCACCGCTATGGCGGTACCGCTATGGCGGTAATGGTGCCGCCAAGGCGGACACCAGCACAGATTTTCCCAAAAAATAATCACAATCTCAATCCAAAATCTAGACTAATACCCGAGGCCATCTGCTCACAAACCACATACACAAACACACATAAAAACACGCTAACAACGCACTCATGGCCTCTAAATTCCCAACGAAGGTCTCATTGACTGAGTCAACCCCTGATACCTCAATTCCAACTTCCCAACCTAAGTCCTAAAATGCACCCGAGTGCATTGGGAATGGAACCAGATATGCATACAATTTCTAAATGACCACCCGAACCTCTCGGAATCGATGAATTTTTTAAAAAGGTTCGTTTACCCAAAAGTCAACTGTGAGTCAACTCTTTTTCGCTTAAAGCCTAAATTTCACAAAAAGTCCCCTGAATCAAACCTAAACACCTCGGGAAGCGTATCAATAGTCCCGTCGGTTCAAAAGTGAGCTAAACAAGCTCGGGGAAGGGTCAAAGGCATCGAAAAGAGTCATTACAACCTTTCATGAATCCAATCACCCTTGACATTCCTTATGACTCCTTCGAATCCTCCAAATCCAGGATTTCAAAAACCTGGCCCATTGGTATTATGCTTGAATGGCCAGTTGGAGAAAGAATCCATTTTATGTTGATGGTAGTGGTGATTTTAGAGATTCTATGGTTTTCAACGAGTAGGCTTGCTATTTGTCACGACCCAATTCACCAAGTCGTGATGGCACTAGTCCCACCGTACTAGTAACCCAACACAAACCATCAACAGCCTAAAATATAAGGAAATACTAAAAGCAGAATTAAATCATATAAGTCAATCTCAAGTCTTAGGAATCTTAAGTAGAATACTTAGAAGTTATTACAAATCTTCCCAAAATCTAATGTCACCAGACACAAGGACTACTAATGAGTACAAATAGTCTGAAAAATACATAAATAGAACTGTCTGGAATGAAAAAAGACAGAAGGTAAATGATAGAGGAGAGTCCGGAGCAGTCCAGAACAATGGTGCTCAAGCCGATCTTTCTGCAAAGGCTCTAGCGGACAGTCTAGTAGTCACGGGCTCTGCTAGTACTGGGGACCGAATCTGCACACAAAAAGGTGCAGCAAGTGTAGCGTGAGTACAATAAACAACGGGTACTCAGCAGCATCATTAACTGGCCCTTTTCGAAACGTGAGACGAGGGTTGGTTCACGATACCACAACCACACTAGCCTGCCATTAGTCCATAATACGAGAAAATCACATTAATAGCTAAACCCACATAACAGATAGATTTCAAGATATGACAAGTCAAATACCCATAATCATAACAACAGTATAAAGTATGGATGAATGAGATGCAAATGCAATGCAAGGCCTGTTTCCACTTCCTGATATACACACATTCGAATGTCAACGAATCGTGACCCATGGGGGCTCATGAGGCCCATATATCACCACTCCAGTAAATCCTCGGATCATGGTCTCATCATATCATATCTCAATAACCTGTCACTTAGCCGACCGGACACATTGTCAACGGAATGCTCTAAAGCATCTTCAGTCGTCTGAAACAAGATTCCATCTGACTCACAATCATATCCTCAAATCGTATGCATGGAAACGTATAAAGTATGAATATGGCATACATCAAGTCGAGAATAAGCATGTAAGCATGAAATCCATCGTTATACTCTCAATATCATAAAGGCTTCACCTTTTACTTCCTTTTCATTTCAATGAGGATATATGAGTGATATGCACACAAACAGATAAGACAAGAAATAATAATAATAAGAGACATAAAGTACGGGCATCGGACCCCAATCACAGATCCAAAGGATCGTACTATTCTATCAGCTAGTGCCCAAAGCATGGCATTCAGACCAACTATACAATTGAAATTGCGCAAATACCCATAACATGATGACCGGTATCCGATACTGGTGCTCGTCACCTCACATGTATCGAAACCCCCATAATTACCCCCATAACCCTCTCATTATATTTATTTTAGCCAACCACACGTTCAAGAAAGAGTGCAAGGTCTCAACTTGCCTGGAATGCCGATTATCGAATCACAATGCCCTCTTGCCCAGACGAACAATCTCTGAACAATCAAAGTCTAGTCAAATAGGGATTATACGTTAGAATACGAGTCTATCAACAACCATATTGCTACACAAATCCAAATCCCCAAATTACACCCTAAAATTAGTATTTCAAACCCAAAAGGGAAAAATAGTAAATTGGACCTAGATCATGATCCTCGTACTTAATAAAAATCATATACCAAAAATCATCCGTAAATAATCACTAATTCATGCTCAATTACCAAAAACCCCAATTCTTAGGTTAGGTTCCAAAACCCTTCCATTTCCTCTTTAATCCAAACATTCTAAGCATGGGTTATGAACCTAAATCATAGGAATAATCAAAATGCCAAGTTAGAAGACTTACCCAATGGTTTGCTCCTTCAAATCTCTTCAATCTTCTCCAAAATCGCTCTCAAGACTTAAGGGTTTATAATGAATTATCTAAGGATGGAAGACACTAAAGGCACATTCTGTTCAGCGATTGGCACACCTGCGCACTCACACTCGCACCAGCAAACACGCATCAGCGGACAATTCCTCGATAAGGCGGAACATTACGAAATATCTCAGGCTTGCTATTGTGGAATTCCCTTCGCAGCGGCGAGCTCGTTTCTGCGGGAAAATCTCCGCAGAAGCGAACTAAGGCCACATCACCAAAGTGTCGCTCCTACAGGCCCCTCTCACTGAAGCGCGTCTGCAGGGGCGAGACTACCCTCGCGACTGCGCGTATACTAGAACCAGAAAAATCTAGTTTTGACTCTCACAACCCGAACTCCCGAGACTCTCCCGGAAACTCCCAGATACAAACCAACTATGCATACACGTGTAAAAATGCGCTACAAACTCACTCGCACACTCGAAAATCCCAAAATAGGTCTCATTTGTTATACCCCATACTTTGTGCGTTGGAGTATTCTAAGTTGGTTGCGACGAGTTATGGACAAGACTTTTAATTTTCGGTTTTTGTTGATTTTTGTTAAAAGTGCATAAGTTGCATATTTATCTTTTTATTGGTATGGAATGTTAAGGGTAAATTTGGAATAAGAAAAATTTGGGACCAAAAGATGAATTATGGAAAGCTAGACATTTCATAAAAATTTGGGGCCAAAAGTGAAATTTTGGAAACTTATTAATTCATGAAAATGGCCATATGTGGCCATGTGTGTGTGTGGGCCATGGGCCATGTGTATGAATTATATATGGAGAGAAAGATGATTAATTAAATCATCTTCATCATATTTTAGCTCCTAGAAAGTTAAAGAACTTTGGAGAGCAACAAAGAGGCCATGTTCGGCCAAGGAAAAAAAAAAAAGAAGACCAAAAAAATTCTTCTTCAAAAATTATTTTCTTCTAGGTTTCCTACTAATTGGAAGGTCCTCGTTAACGTAGAGTGGTTGGTAGAACAAGAAAACCGCTCGTTGTTGTGTTTCACAAAAGCTAGCCGTGGGGAGAAGTTGATGGAAAAGGTAAGATTTAATCCTCCTTTACATGTTTTATGGATGTTTTGAACATGTTATAGTGTGTATGGAAATGGATGGAAAATCATGAAAGGTTGTATGTTGGAAGTTGTGGCCGTGAGTATAGGTTGTTGGTGTAAGCATGATGAACCAATTTTATGTAATGTAATTTGATAGTTGTGGATGTTGTGGAGTGTGGAAATGAATGAATTTTATGAAAATATGAATTATGGTGTTTGGCCGAATAGGTGCATGTGTGTAGAGGTGAAGAATCAATTTTGTTTAGCATGTTTTGGTTGTTGTTGTCGTGAATTCTATGTGATGAAAATGAAGGTATTGAATGGTTTAAGTTGAAGTTGTGATTGTTGTGAGTTTGGCCATGTATATGTAGTATTATATAGGGATGAAGGACTAATTTTATTTAGTATGTTTGAGATGTTGTGTTGCGGATTCTATGATGTAAATGAGAGTTTGATGATCCAAGTTGAGATTGTAATTGTGTGGGCTGTTTTAGGAGCCAATTTGATCCTAATGTGGTTTCTTGAATTTATGATAATAATATTGTTAACGTGCGGATTGTTGGTGAAGTTCATGAATTTGGAAGAAAGAAATATGTTATGGTTGTTCATGTTGAGTTGGAAAGGTTTGGGGTTCTATGGCATATTATTTGGATTGTTTGAATATTTTGCGGGTTGTTTGAAATGTTCTTGAATCGTGATTAAATGATCTCGGATTTCTATGTGGATGTATGAGCGTTGATGTTGGGTTGAAAGTATGTGGTTGAATTAAATGTAATTGGAATGTTGTCGAATTATGTAGAAAGGAGTTACTAATGTTAGAATGCGTTTTGAATTCATTATTGATGTTGTTAGAATGTTTGTTGGTATTGTTGTTGATGAATTTGGCCGAGTTAAATTCTCGGGGTGTTGAATTTAAAGGGGAAATGCTGCCCAAATTTTTGTAAATAAAGTGCGAGCTTAAAATGGGATTCCGAGGTGCCTACGACTAATGTTTGGTATCTAATGACGTGTTGTAGATTTTGAGAAGCCGAGACTTGAGTTTGGATTATCTTAGGAAGAAATCAAGGTATGTAAAGCTTACCTTCCTTCTTTTGGCATGTCTTAGATATGGCTAAGTTATGATATGTTATGAGCTTCGGGGGTAATTCTATTCTTAAAAATCCGAGCACGTTTGTGAGTCGTATTTGCTTTTGATGTTGGCATCCTTATGTGGACAAGCTATGGTTTATAGGTCTTTGTATGATTGATTTTCAAAAAAAGTTGCATAAAGTTTGGTTTTTAAAAGAGTTTTGTTCCTAAATAATTTCGAAAACTACGAACGTCCGTAACTTTCACAAACAAAACCAGATGGCCTTGATATGCTCGTAAATGATTCTATGACGTGTATAATAACAATGATTTTTATGGGTGGGCCCGACTTGATTCGACACCTTTTCGTGGGCCCCGCGACTTTTCTTATGTACTTCTGACGATTTTTGAAAGGATATGATATGACTATTATTCCGATTTCAAGTACGATCAGTTTACTTATCTTTTGAGTTTGTAATATTGATTCGATAACATATGATGACCATGATTTTCGTAGGCGGGCCCGGATTGGGTTGACGCTCGTCCGTGGGTCCCGCGATCTTCTTCTGTATAATTCTGATGGCTTGTGAAAGAATTTAATATGACTACCTTTCTGACCCCCGAGTATGATTATAAATTTGTCTGTTGAGTCCGAAATAATGATTCGTATACTTATGATTCCGATACGTAACTATGGTTTCTAAAGTACGGTTTGATATGTTCTAGTGATATTCGGAAGAAAATCGATTTGACCTTCACCGTTTTGGCTTATAAATGATGGTTCGTTTTGATTAACCTATCGAGTCTTGAAAATGTTTTAAACGGTATTTGGTTACGCACGATTCTCGCTGTGCATTTCCGTTATTACATTTTTCACCGAGTCCCTCATTTTGGAGGGCGGGACACGTTATATGTTATATGTATGTGTTGCGGAATATGATCGGTCGAGTTATAAAATCCCACATCGGGGCCAATCCCACATCGGTTAATGGTAGGGCAAACCCAATGGTGGGGCAAACCCAGTGGTGAGGCAAATTCCACATTAGTTTAGGCAAATCCCACATCGGTTTAGGCCAATCCCACATCGGTTAATGTCGGTCTCTCATATGATAAGTTATTGTCACACCCTAATTTCCGTTAGGCGTGATCGGTATGTGCACCCGACAAAAACATAGGGCATTTCATGAGATAAAAGAGTACCTGGGTCGAGCGAACTACCGATCCATATAATATCGAACTCGTGGCACTCGTAATCATATTGGGCCCTCGCAGCATAACATGAGTACATAATGAAAGCTTTTCGAAACAACTTTGCTTTTCATCCTTTTCAAATCAAGTAAGACACGGGATTGTATAAGACCGTAGAATAATGCATCACAATACATCGGCTTATTGGAGCCGCTTACATTCATGAATAAAATCAGAAAACGACATATTACATACACGATACTGTACATCGTTGCAAAGTCTCTAACATGGAAAATGAAACCATATCATAATGCTCGACTCGGCGAAATTTTTTGAAAACAAAATCTTTACGCAACGAAATTTGAGAAAATGGAGCTCGCCAATTCGGATCACCTGGGAACATCTTTCAACTAAGACATGCCGCTAATATCTTCAACTCATCTCACGGTGTACACCGCGCGGCATGAACGCGGCGTCCACAAGAAGGGACGTCGCATACGTCAATGCACACGTAAACACGAGTATGTAAGGCATGAGTAATAACATATAGAAGGATGCAAAGCATGAATAGTAACAAGACAAAAACATAGGGCATTTCATGAGATAAAAGAGTAACCGGTACGTCTGAGTGCCCTTTTAGGCGGAACCATATATATATTTCGCATTTCAAAACGTGCAACCGATCCATATAATATATTCTCATGAACGTAGCCCGATCCGGATATATGTAATAAAAGAATAATCACGTACATCCGAGTGCGTATTTCTTACTTTAGGCGGAACCATGCATTCTTAGCATATCATGTCTTTGCGGCTCTCAATTTTCCCGACAT
Source organism: Lycium ferocissimum (assembly GCF_029784015.1). Taxonomy (NCBI): domain Eukaryota; kingdom Viridiplantae; phylum Streptophyta; class Magnoliopsida; order Solanales; family Solanaceae; genus Lycium; species Lycium ferocissimum. Next base: position 35,435,616 of record NC_081347.1, on the reverse strand, counting down.
AAATAAATACCTAATGTGCGTGTTCAACTTTGCCTTTCCGATCCATACCTTACTTGTATATTCTTTGCGCTTCTACCCCGAACGTCGCCGAAATCAAAGATTAGTACAAAGGATCTCCCCGATCCATGTAACCACGTATCCCGCGTCGGGATGGAGTTTACGCCGAGTGACGGGCACCGACCCCCGGTGGCAATGCGTCTATAGCGCAACATGTCTCCCTTTCCCCATGTCCCCCATATACATATACATATACATATACATATATCATATAAGTAGCATGCATGAGAGCCCAGAGAAAGTCATGTATCTATCGGAGTGACGTAAGGTCGGCAACCTCCGATCGTATTATGGATAATCATGGTCGCTGTGTCTCACCTTGAAGGAACGATTATTATGAGGTGAGACTGTCAATGAAGAATAACTTAACGAGGAAACATGTAATAGGATCATAAGGCATCAATTCATATACTTTAGAATCTGTAGGAATAGTCATCATTCATGAATAAAATTGAGAAATCAAGAAATAGCTCAACATTCTCATATCGTCATTGAAATCATAAACTTGGAACCTTTAATCATGGAATCATCATCATCATTTTCATCGTAGGAAAATATTCTCATTTTTGACATCATCGTTGTCATTGTAAAACATTTCAGAATTCTTTTCAAAAATAGGTCGTCAGAACCAACAAAGGAAAGTCGCGGGGCCCACGGACGAGTGTCAACCCGATCCGGGCCCGCCTATGAAAGTTAGAGATTATTACTCGTTATGAAATCTTCTACGATGGTTTCGAAGCGATCCGAGCCCATCTGTGAAAGTTACGGGCGTTCGTAGTTTCGGACTCGTTTAGGAACGAAATTCTTTTGAAAACAAAATCTTTATGCAACTTTGGAAATTTGATTGTACAAAAGACATAAGGACTAGGATTTGACCACATTAAGAATGCAATATCAAGAACCCAATGAGAATCATAAACATGCTCGGATCACCGGAATAGTGTTACCTCGAAATTCGTGTCATAACTTATTTTCAACTAAGACATGCCAAAGAAAGAAGGGGTGAGCCTTAACATACCTTGGCCGCTCCCTAGGCCAATCCAAACTTATGCCTTGGCTTCTCACGATCTACAATCACTTCATTAGATATCAACCATTAGCCATAAGCACTTAAGAATCCGATTTCAAACTAACACTTTGTCTACGGAAATTTGGGCAGCATTTCCCCTATAAATTCATCAACCCCGAGAGTTCAACTCGGCCAATATCAACAACAACCATACCAACAATCATAATAACAATATCTATAAGCGATTCAAAACGCATTCTAACGTCAATGATTCCCTTCTACACAATTCAACACATTTCACTTATATTCAAATGAACTACATACGATCAATTCAATACCAATGCTCACATATTCAATTACTAATCCGCAACCATTCAAGTATGATTTAAGAACATTCCAAGCAACCTATACAATATTCAAAACAACCTAAACCATAGGCCATTCCACCTGAAACCTTCCAACTTATATTAAGAATACCAATAATACATTTTCTTCTTCCAAATTCATAAACTATATCAACAATTCCATACGTTAGCATTATCATTTCCATCAACACAAGAAATCACATTACAACCACATTAGCTTCCAAAACAGCCCACACGATTTGCAACTCCAACTTGGATCATTAAACTTCATTCTACATCATGGAATTCACATCCACAACAACCAATGCACTAAATAAAATCAATTCATTCCTTCTACACACATAATCCATATCCACGGCCACACACCATCATACAACCTTTCATGATTTTAATCCATTTTCATACACTATAACACGTCCAAGACATCCATAAAACATGCAAAAGAGGATAGAACCTTACCTCCTTCCATTTGCTTTCTCAACCCTCGGCTAGAGGTGTTCTTTACAAAACGAATGGTCTACTTCTTCCAACAATTACTCCACGTGATAGAGGACCTTTCATTTGGTAGGAAAACAAGAAGAAAAATAATTTTTTTCATGATCAACATATGGGACTGAGTTCGGCCAGCCCCTTGGCCGAACCCCTCTCTCTTCCTCTCTTTCTCTTGAATTTTCTAGAGCTTAAAATGATGAGTAATGTCTCATATTGCCCTTACTTATATATATATATATATACAAGAATGTGGCCGGTCATGTGCCACTTTCTTTCTCCAAATTTTTCTCAATTTTTCTAGAAATTTCTTGAATTACAAAAGATGACTAAGTCTTGCATAGTCATGAATTATACATTCATACATACACATGCCCCCTACAATATAAGGTGAACACATGGATTCCTTTATGGCTTGAAACAATTGGCCAACATATAGGTGGGGCCCACGGCCACCTTGGCCTTTTGGCCATTTCATGAAAATCCTTTTTCTAACTTTTAGCCTCCAATTTCTCCTTATCCCAAATTTACCCTTAATATTCCATACCAATAAAAATGAATACGCAACTTATGCATCCTAGAAAAAAAAATTATAACCTTGTCCTTAACTTCCCGCCATTAACTCGGAATATTCAAATGTACAAAATGCGAGGTATAACAGTTATGATGTTATGATGTGTCATGATATGTATATGATGATTTGTGCATATGGTTTCTCACTACTCTGATCGTGCGAGCTGTTATTATCTCTTTCACTGCGTCCCGGGCCAGGGCATGTATTCGTGCACTTCATTGCATTGTTCACCGCGTCCCTCATTAGAGGGCCGGGGCACGTTATATTTACCGCGTCCCTTGCTAGCGGGGCCGGGGCACGTTATATGATATGATGATATGGAGGAGGTGGCCAGGATGGCATATGATGATTCCTTTACCGCGTCCCTCGCTAGGGCGGGGCACGTTACATGTACATGCATATGATGATTTTACTTACCGCGTCCCTCATTAGAGGGCCGGGACACGTTATATGTATGATATGATGATTTTACTTACCGCGTCCCCTCATTAAAGGGCCGGGGCACGATATATGTATATGCATCTGATGGTTTTACCTACCGCGTCCCTCACTAGAGGATCGGGGCATGTTATATCTATGTACGTGTACGAGATGATTTTCTGACTCTGTTCCTCAGTCCCATGATGAGCTGAATATGGAATTGATATGTATAATTTATGGTTCAAAAGCAAGTGTTATGAGTTCTGGTTATTGTATTACTTTTCTGTTCTCCTCGTTTCAACGGTTCGTTTACGATATCCCATGCTTTACATACTCGCACATATTTCGCATCGACCCCTTTCTTCGGGGGCTACGTTTCATGCCGCGCAGTACCCACGGATGAGTAGGTGATGTTAGCGAGAAGATGTTCCGGCTGGATTGGCGAGCTCCATTTCCTCGAGTCGCCGAGTCCGAGTGCTTTTTGTATGGTATCCGAGATGTTGGTAGAGACTTTGCGAACGAGTTGTCGTGTGTGTGAAATGTCGGTTTGTAAGCGGCTATGTAAGCCGATGTGTTATTATGCATTATGTTATGAACCTCATATGTTTACGTATTTCATACGATGCTAGCTTTATTTGATTTGAAAAAAAAATGATGAAAGACATGTTTGTTTTCAAAAAAAAAAAAATTCGTAACGTGCTTATGTTATGTTTTGCGGGCCCAGTATGAGTATTACGAAAGTCTGCGGGTTCGCTCGGCCCTAGGTAAGGGTCGGGTGCCCATCACACCCTATCGGATTAAGGGTGTGACATCATTGACCAAGTCAACCCCGAACAGCAAAAAACCCACTTTCCAACCAAATGAACAAAATGCCCCCAAGGCCCTCAAAAACTGAACCAACTACACAACCAGCCTATATTCGACGTTCCGAAGCTAATGGAACAGACAAAAATCCCAAAATGACAAAAATAACCCCGAGGATGCATAAAGTCAACCTAACGCTTAAAGATTCTTCAACTTAGCAACTTTCCAACTTAAGATATTTCGGCTATCTCAGGAGTTGTGCCAACCACACCCACTACAAAACAATCCAAAACAAGTAAAGGGGCAGGTTCACAAGTGAAAAATAGGTAAAAATGAGAAAATGACCTAGCGGGTCGTTACATCGTCCATCACTAAAATACATGTTCGCCCTCGAACACAAAACACGAGAAAAGACGTACCTGGGGCATCAATAAGTCGGGGGTACCTCGCCCTCATATCCATCTTGATCTCCCAAGTAGCTTCCTCCACTGGACGAATTCTCCACTGAACCTTCACAGAAGCAATTTCCTTGGATCTGAACTTGCGTATCTACCGCTCCAAGATAGCAACCGGCTCCTCCTCCTAAGATAGGTTCTAATCAAGCATCACCGAATCCCATCTAATCACATGAGAACCATCCGAAAAACACTTTTTGAGCATAGAAACGTGGAACACCGGATGAACACTCGACAAACCAGGAGGTAGTGCTAACTCATACGCAACATCTCCAACTCTCTGAATAATCTCAAAAGGGCCAATGTAACGAGGACTTGACTTTCCTTTCTTTCCAAACCGCATCACACCCTTCATGGGTAAAACCTTAAGCAAAACCCGATCACCCACCATAAACACTAAATTATGAACTCTCCGGTCCGCGTAACTCTTTTGCCGACTCTGAGAGGTGAGAAGCCTCTCCTGAATAATCTTCCCTTTATCCAACGAATCTCTGAGCAAATTTATACCCCAAGGCCTCACCTCAAAGGAATCAAACCATCCAATGGGAGATCGACATCTCCTACCATACAAGGCCTCAAACGGTGCCATCTCGATACTCGAATGATAGCTGTTATTGTAAGCGAACTCAGCCAATGGCAGGAATTAGTCCCAATGACCACCAAAATCAATCACGCATGCTCTCAACATATCTTCAAAAACCTGAATAGTACACTCGAACTGTTACACCTCACACTTTCAGAGCATGAGCACGCCACGTATTTCACCGTATTAATGGAGTATCGGAGACGTCCCGTGAAGTTTTGAAAGGTATAAGCCATGGGAAGTACGTAACAATGAAGTAAATGATGAATTATGATCTCGTAAGTCGTAACGGGGAAGGACAACCTTGGAACCAAAGGACATAACCCTTATCAAGTATAGTTAATGATAAATATCATCTATGGAAAGTTTCGGAAGATTTCGGTATCAAGCAAATTGAAGAAAATAAGTTTGTCAAAATTTTTAAAAAATTGGCAGAATTTTGGACAGAAATTTTAGGTCAACTTCAGAGAGGTATATCTCCTAGTATATCAGGAGTTTTGAGGTGTTTCAAGAGCCTAAAATGAAATTCATCAAGTGTAGATTCCAACGCAACAAATCGTTCGTCAATACCACATCGGAGTAGGGCGTTATGGGGATTTTAAAATGGATTGCCAGAAGCCCGTGAACCTATGCGAAAATTCTGGAAGCCACTTAAAAAGGCCCACCAATTTTTGCCCATTAGCCCAAACCGAATTGGACTACTATATATGCCCCTTAAGTCACCTAAATCACTTAATTTTTCACTATTTCTCATCTTCACACCTCTCTAGAACCTCCCACAACATTCATCCAATATCCAAACCCCCCTAAACATATCCCAAATCCTCTAGAACATTCCTCAAACTTCCACAATATGGACATATATTCCTATAAATTTATATGAAAATTTTGGTCATTTTTATTTCAATTTTAACATAGCCCCAAGTCCTAGGAAGTCCTAGAAACTTCTCCAAACATATTCCAACATATTTCCAAGCCCAAACAAAGGATCAAAGTGAAGAGTAAAGTGGTTAAGGGTTCCAAGTGAGGTCTACACTTGTCTCCTCTTCTTGAAGATATTTGGGTGAGTATTTTTAAGGTGAAGTAACCATGGAATTGAAGTGTTCTTGAATTTTGAAGTAAAATTTCACCTTAGTTTCATATTTATGAGTTTGTTTGGTAATTATGTTAAGATTTGAGGAGAAGAAAATTGGAGGAAAAGTTCAAATATTCATTTGATGATATTTTGAGTTGTGAATTAACTTGAGTCATAATTATTAGTATGTTTTGAGCATAATCTTGTTATGAGGGATAATAATGATTTTAAGGAATTGTTGTATGCTAGTGTATAAGGGGTTGTATGAAGTTATTGTTATGGATTGATTATGAAAAGAAGTTTTGGGATTGAATTGAGTATAGTTTGAATGTAATTTTTTGATGATGGAATGGTTGGTGTTTTATTGTGCTTTGGGAGTTATTTTGAAGATTGAAGGGAGTAGAAGATATAGGGTAGATGCTGCCCAAATTTCGGCAGATTCTAAAGGGGTTTAATTTGAAGGCTTAAGATAAGCATATGACGATAAGCCTAACGATAATATGAATTCTCTTGAATGCAGATTTACAAGCTTGGGAGGATAAGCGTTAAGTAGTTAAGGAGACCAAAAAGGTATGTTCAGGCTAAACTCTTTCTTTCTAAAGGCATGATTCTTTTCTTATGAACCCATACATGCTTTCCATAACGTCCTTATTTCCAAAAAGCTAGAAGTTCATGATTCTCAAAGTTCTTATGATGCCACAGATAGATGTTTTTGACGATGATAATGATGATGATGATGATTCCATTTTAGAGATTCCAAAGCTTATGGATTCTATGCTATTGTGAGATTATTGAGTTTATTTCATGATTTTCTTGATTTCACCCATTGTTGTTGATCTCACCTTATGTTACTTGTTCCTTCAAGGTGAGATATAGCGATGATGTTGTTCCATAATATAAATCGGAGGTTACCGACCTTACGTCACTCCGATAAAGTGGTAACTTTTATTTGGGCTCTCATGCATGCTACTTATATTATATATGTATATATGGGGTATGGGGAAAAGTGAGGCGTTATATACGCATAACTACCTGATCAGTTGGTATACTTGTCCTGGACGCGGGTGCTACACCTCGCACTTTTAAATAATGAGTATGCCACTTACTTCACTGTATTAATGGAGTATCAGAGACATTCCATGAAGTTTTGGAAGGCACAAGCCATGGGAAGAATGTAATAGTGAAGTAAAGGATGCATTACGATCTCGTAAGTCGTATTCGGGAAGGACAACCTTGGAACCAAAGGAAATTACTATTATCAAGTATGATCAATGATAAATATCATGTATGGAGAGTTTTGAAAGATTCCGGGACCAAGTAAAGCGAAGAAAATAAGTTTGTCGAAAATTTTAAAAAAAGGTTGGAAGAATTCTGGACAGAATTTTGGGTCAAATTTGGAGAGGTCTATGTCTGGGTATATAAGGAGTTTTAAGGTGTTTCAAAAGCCTAAAATGAAGTTCTTTGAGTCTAGTTTCCAACACAACAAACTGTTCATCAACGCAATAAATCTCATAATCTTGTTATGAGGTTTATGTTGTTATATCCCGTATTTTGAGCAACGGGACAACATGAGTGAATTATGATAAGTTAGGGACAAGACTATCCCGAGAGACTGAGTAGAGACTTTTGTATGTTTT
>NC_081347.1:35386869-35428048 GCF_029784015.1 Lycium ferocissimum | reverse complement strand
TTGTACATATGTCGTCAATACAGGTTTGGTATATATATATATTGATCCGGTATTTTCTCTCTGTACCTTTCACTTCAGTTATGGTTTGGATTTCTGTACTTTATGCTTTCCATACTCAGTACATCCTTCGTCGACCCCTTTCTTCGGGGGGCTGCGTTTCGTGCCCGCGGTACGGAGGTTCGTGATCCGCCGGTGTAGGCCACACACGTTCGCTATTACGCAGTGCTCCTTTTGGTCCCCCTATATGTTGGTCCTATCTTACACGATGTTTATGCTTTTGTATATTTGGTTATTTGGGGTACGGCGGGGCCCCGTCCCGTCATATGTTCTCGTTTTGATTTGTAGAGGCTCCGTAGTCATACATGTGGGTCATGGGTCATGTGTGTGTTTGTTTGTCTATGATCTACATCTTAATGCGGTCCGTACATTATGGCGGCCATAATGGCCCGTTTGTCTGTATACGAGTACATCTGTTCGGCGATGTATATTCCGCCGCCCCATATGATTATGATATGATAATTTTTTGCACGTGCGACCGCTTAAGATAATATTTGTTTTCAGTTCTGTTTAAAACGATGAGTATGAAATCTGAGTTGAGCTACAATATGACGATCTGGTATGTGTGTCTGTTGGGTGTCCAAGTAGGGCACCAGTCGCGGCCCACGGCTGGGTCGTGATAATTTGCCTCCAGAGGTTCAGCAAGCTAGACCTAATAAGTTCTTGGATCTAAGGCAAGGCAACATGAGTGCTATGGAGTATAGTCTCCGCTTCAATTCTTTGGCCAGGTATGCTTCGGCCATGGTAGCAGATATGGGTGACCAAGTGCACCGATTTGTGAGAGGCCCAGGGCCACATCCGATGGATAGGTGCTTGACTGCGTCCCTTCAGGACAATGTGGATATTTCACGCATTCAGGCCCATGCTCAAAATTTAGAAGAAAGCCAGCAACAACAAAGGAGCGAGCGTGAGCATGATAGAGGGTATAACAAGAGGGCTAGATCTTCGGGTCCGATGAGTGAGTTTAGAGGCGGAGCTGGATAGTAGTTTTTGAGGCATTCAGGTTATTCTATGACTAGTGCGCCTCCATGATTTTCAGGCCAGAGATTTGATAGGTCTACTCATTCCGGGCCGAATCAGAGATTTTTAAGATCTCAGTTCAGGGGCTATTCGGGTCAGGCGAGACCACCCGTGCCATGATGTTCCCAGTGTGAGAAATTACATTGGGGTCAGTGTCTATTGGGTTTAGAGGTTTGCTATTCATGTGGTCGACCAGGCCATATTATGCGTGATTGCCTCTCAGTTGGTGGTAGAGGTAGGACCCAACCTTCAGGGTCGGTAGCCGGATCTTCATCATCCATACGCCCTATGGGGCCAGGTTCACATGCGCCGGTCGGCCATGGTAGAGACAGAGGGAGAGTCCCCAGTTCTAGCGGTCCTCAGCACCGTATTTATGCTTTGGCTGGATGCCAAGATCTTGAGTCTTCTCCTGATATTCTCACGCTGTATATTATCGGTATTTTCTCATGATGTCTATGCTTTGATAGATCCGGGCTCCACATTGTCATATGTTACTCCGTATATTGCGGGTCGGTTTAGAGTCAAACTGGAGTCGATCAAACCTTTTGCGGTGTCTACACCCGTTGGTGAATCGGTAATAGCTAGTTGAGTTTATAGAAGCTGTATAGTTGTGATTTGTGACCATCATACTATGGTTGACTTATATGAGTTAAAAATGGTGGATTTTGATGTTATTATGGGCATGAATTGGTTGGCTTCTTGCTATGCCAATGTTGATTGTAGAATGAAAATGGTTCGTTTCCAATTTCCGGGAGAACCAGTTTTAGAATGGAAAGGGAATACTGTGTCACCAAAAGGTAGGTTTATTTACTATCTTAAATCAAGGAAAATGATCACAAAAGGTTGCATTTATCACCTAGTTCGGGTTCAAGATGTAGAAGCTGAACCGCCAACTCTTCAGTCAGTTCCCATGTTGAATGAATTTCCGGATGTGTTCCCGGAAGAGCTTCCAGGCCTCCCTCCCGAGCGGGAGATTGATTTTGCTATTGATGTGTTGCCAGACACCAAGCCTATATCTATTCCTCCTTATAAAATGGCCCCCGCAGAATTGAAAGAGTTGAAGGAGCAATTGAAAGACTTGCTTGAGAAAGGCTTTATTAGGCCTAGTTCATCCCCGTGGGGAGCACCCGTATTGTTTTTCCGAAAGAAAGATGGCTCCTTGCGAATGTGCATTGACTATCAAGAATCGAATAAGGTGACGATTAAGAACAAATATCCTCTTCCGAGGATTGATGACTTATTTGACAAATTACAAGGCGCTAAATGGTTTTCAAAGATAGATTTGAGATCCGGGTATCATTAAGTGAGAGTTAGGGAGAAAGACATCCCTAAGACAGCCTTCAGAACAAGATATGGCCATTTTGAGTTCTGTGTAATGTCATTTGGGCTAACTAATGCACCGGCAGTATTTATGAATTTGATGAACGATGTGTTCAGGCCCTTCCTAGATTTATTTGTGATTGTATTCATCGACAATATCTTGGTGTATTCTAGATCCGAGACAGAACATGCGGATCATTTGCGTACTCTCCTTAGAGTTCTTTAAACTCGAGAGTTGTTTGCAAAAATTTTTAAGTGCGAGTTTTGGTTGAACTCAGTGACATTTTCAGGGCACATTGTTTCAGCCGATGGTATTCGGGTAGATAGCCAAAAGATTGAGGCCGTGAAGACTTGGCCAAGGCCCACAACTCCTACGGAGGTTCGTAGCTTTCGGGGCTTAGCAGGATATTACAAGTGATTTTTTGAAGGCCTTTCTTCCATTTCTACTCCACTCACAAAGCTGACCCAGAAATCAGTAAAGTTTCAATGGACAGATGCTTGTGAACATAGTTTCCAAGAGCTAAAAGATAGATTGACTCCCTCCGACACTTCCGGAGGGATTGAAAGGTTATGTTGTTTATTGTGATGCTTCAGGCATTGGGCTAGGCTGTGTCTTTGATGAAACATCGTAAGGTGATTGCGTATGCTTCAAGGAAATTATGAAAACATGAGAAAAATTATCCAACCCATGACCTTGAATTGGCTGCAGTGATTCATGCATTAAAGATGTGGAGACATTACTTGTATGGTGTTCATGTGGATATTTACAAAGATCATAAAAGCCTTCAGTATATCTTCAAGCAAAAAGAGTTGAATTTGCAGCGACGACGATGGTTGGAATTGCTAAAAGATTATAATGTTGATATCCTATATCACCTCGGAAAGGCAAATGTTGTGGCTGTGCTCTTAGCCGTAGATCCATGGGAAGTTTTTGTGATGTACGACCAGAGAAAAGAGAAATGGCTCGTGAGCTCCAGCAATTAGCTAGCCTAGGAGTTCGAGTAGTGGACTCAGGTAGCAGGGGAACTACCATTCGAATTCGGCGCTCTCGTCGCTAGTAGTGGAAGTGAAAGAGCGACAATACGAAGATCCCATGCTAATGATTTACGAGAGATACACTCCCTCAGAAGTAGAAGTCATCATTTGAGATTGCAGGAGACGGAGTTCTCTGATGCTGAGGCAGATTATGTGTTCCTGATGTGGTAGAGTTACGCCACCAAATATTGAGGGAAGCCCATTGCTCAAGTTATTCTTTCCACCTCGGAGCAACGAAAATATATCATGATCTTAAGTCTATATATTGGTGGAATGGGATAAAGAAAGATATAGTGAAATTCGTAGCTCAATGTCCCAACTGTCAACAAGTGAAAATCGAGCACCAAAAGTCGGGCAGATTGTTGCAAGCAATAGAAATTCCACCATGGAAGTGGGAGGTAATTAACATGGACTTCATTACAGGCTTGCCCCGTTCTCGACGTAAGCATGTGTCACGACCAGAGTTACGGGCCATGACGGGTATCCGGGGCTAACCACCGAACACCGCTCATTCTGTTACTTATCCACTCTCATTCATAACATATACTTATAATCATAGAAATTATCATCATTTGAAACATATTACCTTTATAAACATAAGCCCTTCGGCTATCAAAATAATATATGTACATGCATATACATGAAGACTATGGGACCATACTATCCCACATTGCATATCTACGAGCCTCTACTAGAGTAATAGACATATGGACGAGACAGGACCCTGTCATGCCCAAATCATGGATATATACATGGATGTACCAAAAGAATAATCAATGGCACCTCCGGAAAAATGGAGTGCTCACAAATCAGCTACTAGCTCTTATGGATCCGCACCATCTCCCTGCCTACCTGTGGGCATGAACACAGCGTCCAAAGAAAACAGACATCAGTACGAATATTGTACTGAGTATGTAAGGCATAAACAATAATGAAACTTCAATAAAATGAGGAGCAATCTGTAACTGACTGAATCATAAGAGAATAGTGCATGCTGGCTTACTATCATAATCATCATCGTGTCATGTATGCATAAACATATAAGCTGCCCGACCATATAGGTACGGTGTGATAATCAATAACATTAGCCCGCGTCCAGGCCTCCCGCGTCCTGGGTACCATCTCATGCGGCCCACTAGTGGTGTCTGCCCATGCCATCTGGCCATGGTGTGTAGCTGCCCGCCTTGGCGGTGACTGCCCGGCCATATAGGCGCGGTGTAACATCATCATATGCTCATCATAATATGCTCATAATAATATGCTTATCATAACTCATCATAATTCATGCATAGAGACTCATAGATAACCATACTCTATCGGGGTGACGTATGGTCGTGGACCCCCGATTTCATTATGGAGCATTCATAAGCATTCTGCCTCACCTTGAAGGGACAAGCATAAGGTGAGTGTATATAATGATCAACATCAATAGATTATAAATAGCATTATTAGCTTTATAGGAACATTATATCATGGCTCTAGAGTCTTTAGACTTTCGCTTATCATCATCATTATCGTACTCATATCGGACCTCTTATCTCATATAGCTATTCATGAATGAGGACTCTTAACTTTCTTGAAGATAGGAAATTCATAAGGAAGGAGGAAATTCATCTTTGTAAGATTCATGCCTTAGAAAGAAAGGACTACCCTCACATACCTTTGTCGTTTAACTATTCTATCTCTTGCTCGTTCTACTTTACTGCGCTCGTTATACCTTCAAGGGAATTCGTATCGACATTAGTTAAACAATCATGAGAACGTACTTACTAGAGCTAGAGAAAATTGGGAAGTATTTCCTTTGTCTATACGACTTTCGCCATATTCCATATCAACTCCAGCATTCATAATATCAATCACAATATCATAACAACAATCGTGATTCATCTACATTATTCGTATTTCATAATTTCACTCCAAATTCTCCATAATCATGACCAAAGTCCATTATCACGTTCTTTCTCACACAATACTTATTCCATGCTCTAAATGTCATTTATAACGTAGTTATAATCTCAACATATCCATTTTCATGATTCATTCCAACTACTACTCATTCATGACACTATTCACCCATTTATGACCCATTCTCTATACTCTTTTACAATTCAAGTGTTTCATCTTATTAATACTTCAAACAACATAGAAATATCATGAAACTCACCTTAGATGATGGAGGAATAAGGCTTGAATGGTAAATCACCTTTTGCACTAAAACGTTATTTCACCTTTCTTGAGATTTCTTGGTTTGAATGACTTTAATGAGGTTTCCTTCACTTGATTCACTCCAATTCTTGTTATTGATCTTTGCTTTCCTTAGTTTTCTTGTGTATGAAATGTGGGGAAGGTTCTAGAGGTTTTGAGAGGTTGAAGAGAAGTGTGGAGATGAAATAAATGGAATGGGAGCATCTTCATATAATTGAACTAAGTTCAGCCTGTCAGAGTTCCACGGACTGTTCCACTGTCCGTGGAACCTTGTGTTGGCCGTGGAACTGGTCATGGTTCATGACCAACCAGCCACCATTTCTGCTGGCAGTTCCACGGACCCATCCACGGTCCGTGGATCATGGTGTTGTCCGTGGAATATGGTCTTGGAACTCACAGTTCCACCGGAGTTGTTCCCGTCGTCTCGTTTGATCTCCAATCCTTATGGAACCTTCTTAACACTTGTTTATCACTTCATTAGAAATCTAAGGGATGTTGTAATTCTTCCTCAAAGCATCATTAAACCATCATTAATTCGATACTCGTAATTTTTGCCCGACGTACAACTTATAACTCGCTTTCCTTAACAACTTTCTTTCTTTAACTCAAATGTCTTTGAAAATCTTAATTAGGACAATCAATTGCTATTTCTTGCTTATCAAAATATCGTATATATCATTCCCTTCATTGGCCTATTCACTGTAGGTTAACGGAAAATTTTGGAGGTGTAACATTCTTTCCCCCTTTTGGAACATTCGTCCTCGAATGTTAAGTCATTAGGAATTCTAGAAAAATTTTGCCAGAGCCTCCCCTGTAATATGGCACTACCATCCTATCACAACAACCCATAATATCATTGCCTCACAGGGCCACAACACAATAGCAATATAGATTGGCCGCACACAACCTATATGCATAAAAGAAAAGCATACATACCTTATAATCTCATTGTCTCATCATGGATCTCTTCTGAGGGCTGAAATAAATGCGGATATGTGGATTTCATCTTCTCTTCCGGTTCCCAAGTTATCTCTTCCCGATTGTTATTTCGCCACAAGACTTTAACTGAAGCCACTTCCTTATTCCGAAGTTTCCATACTTGTCTGTCTAGTATGGCAATAGGCACTTCTTCATAGGTTAGCTTTTCTGTGATCTGAACATCGTCTATCGGCACAATCTTTGTAGGATCTCCAACACATTTGCGGAGCATTGAGACATGGAATACTGGTGGACTAGTTCAAGCTCTGAAGGCAAGTCCAATTCGTAAGCTACTCGACCCACCTTGCGGATAATCTTATAGGGTCCAAAATATCGAGGACTTAACTTTCCTTTCTTACCAAATCTAATCACCCCTTTCAGTGGTGACACTTTCAGAAATACCCAATCATCAATTTGAAATTCTAGATCTCGCCGGCGGTTGTCCGCATAAGACTATGGGCGACTTTGGGCTGTCAACAATCGGTCTCGGATCACCTTGACTTTTCCTACCGCTTGCTGAATCAACTCAGGACCTATTAATTGCACTTCTCCGACTTCAAATCATCCTATTGGAGATCTGCAATTCTTCCCATACAAAGCTTAATACGGAGCCATTTGGATACTGGAATGATAGCTATTGTTGTAGGCAAATTCGATTAGGGGTAAGTGGTCGTCCCAACTACCACCAAAATCTAGGACACATGCTCTTAGCATATCTTCCAAGGTCTGTATGGTACGTTCAGCTTGTCCATTAGTCTATGGATGAAATGCCGTCTTTGAGCCTTATTTAAGTACCTAGACCTTTTTGGAAATATTTCCAAAACTTGGCTGTAAACTGTGCTCTTTTGTCTGTAATAATGGATATTGAAATACCATGAAGTCTCATGATTTCCTTGAGATACAACCTGGCATAATCTTCTGCTGAGTATGTAGTTTTGACTGGAAGAAAATGAGCTACTTTCGTAAGTCTGTCCACGATCACCCATATAGAATCATACTTTCCTCGGGAATGGGTTAGTCCTACAATAAAATCCATATTGATCACTTCCCATTTCCACGTAGGGATTTCCATTGCTTGCAATACTCCCCCTGGCTTTTGATGTTCTATCTTCACTTGTTGGCAATTTGGACATTGGGCTACGAATTCTGCTATGTCTCTTTTCATGCCATCCCACCAATATATCAACTTCAGATCATGGTACATCTTTGTTGCTCCTGGATGAATAGAATACCGAGAGTAATGAGCTTCTTCTAAGATTCGGCGGCGTAATTCTGCAATGTTTGGGACACATAACCTACCTCGGTACTTGAGAACTCCTTCTATGAAAATTTCAAATGGGGACTTCTCTTTTGCATGGCATCTATCCCTATAATGGCTCAATTGAGGATCTTCGTATTGTCGCTCTTTTACCTCCGCATTCAAGGACAAAACTGTGGGATTATTACTACTAACTCCTGTATCGCCTGAGTTAATTACACGTACTCCAAGGTTAGCTAATTGGTGGAGTTCATGAATCATTTCTTTTTTCTCCGAAGGAACTTCACATAATCTACCCATTGATCGGCAGCTAAGCGCATCGGCTACTACATTTGCTTTCCCGGGGTGGTATAAAATATTTACATCATAATCTTTCAATAATTCTAACCACCGCCTTTGCCGCAGATTCAACTCCTTCTGTTTGAAAATGTATTGGAGGCTCTTGTGATCTGTATAGATATCGACATGTACACCATACAAGTAATGTATCCACATTTTTAATGCATGAATAACTGCAGCCAATTCGAGATCATGAGTTGGGTAGTTCTTTTCATGTTTCCGCAGCTGTCTCGAAGCATAAGCAATGACTTTTCCATGCTGCATTAAGACACATCCTAGCCCAACACCGGAAGCATCACAATACACAACATAGCCATCCGGCCCTTCTGGAAGTGTTAAGACTGGAACTGAGGTTAATATGTCCTTCAGCTCTTGGAAGCTACGCTCATAAGTGTCATTCCACTGGAATTTTGCTGACTTCTGCGTTAGCGTCGTCAATGGGGCTGAAATAGATGAAAAGCCCTCTACGAATCTTCTGTAATAACCTGCCAATCCCAGAAAACTACGAACTTCTGTAGGCGTCGTAGGCCTTGGCCAAGTCTTCACAGCTTCAATTTTCTGAGTGTCAACCTGAATACCATCATTTGAAATCACATAACCCAAGAATGTCACAGAATTTAGCCAGAACTCGCACTTTGAAAATTTCGCATACAATTCTCGAGTTCGAAGAATTCCAAGAATAATACATAAATGATCGGCATGTTCCGATTCCGTGCGAGAGTATACCAGAATATCATCAACGAATACTATTACAAATAGATCTAAGAGAGGCCTGAATACATTATTCATTAAGTTCATGAACACTGCCGGTGCATTAGTTAGCCCAAACGACATCACTCGAAATTCATAATGGCCATATCTTGTTCTGAAGGCTGTCTTGGGCATATCTTCTTCTCTAACTCTGACTTGATGATAACCCGATCTCAGGTCTATTTTGGAAAACCACTTGGCACCCTGTAGCTGATCAAATAAATCATCGATTCTCGGAAGAGGATATCTGTTCTTTATCGTCACCTTATTCAGCTGTCTATAATCAATACACATTCATAGGGAACCATCTTTCTTTCTCACAAATAAGACTGGTGCTCCCCACGGTGATGAACTGGGCCTAATAAACCCCTTCTCAAGCAAATCCTTCAACTGTGCCTTTAACTCCTTCAATTCTGCCGGAGCCATTCGATAAGGAGGAATAGAAATAGGCTTGGTATCCGGCAATACATCAATAGCGAACTCAATCTCTCTTTCTGGAGGAAGGCCTGGAAGTTCGTCTGGAAATACATCCGAAAATTCATTCACTACCGGAATAGATTGGAAAGTTGGCGGCTTTGCTTCAGTGTCATGAACTCGAACTAAGTGATAAATATAACCCTTGGCTATCATCTTTCTTGCCTTAAGGTAGGAAATATACCTACCCCTCGGAGTCGCCGTATTACCTTTCCATTCAAGCACGGGCTCTCCCAGAAATTGAAATCGAACTTATTTCATTCGACAATCAACATTAGCATAACATGAGGCCAACCAATCCATACCCATAATCACATCAAATTCTAGCATTTCTAACTCAATTAGATCAGCTCTAGTCTGGCGGCCGCATATCACGACTACACAATCTTTATACACTTATTTAGCTATCACGGGATCACCAACCGGAGTAGATACCTCAAAAGGTTTAATTGGCTCGGGTTTCACCCCAATACGATTAGCAACATATGGAGTAATATATGATAATGTGAAACCCGGATCTATCAATGCATACACATCATAAGAACATATGGATAATATACCTGTAACCACATCTGGGGAGGACTCGAGATCCTGTCGTCCGGCTAATGCATACAAGCGGGGCTGAGTGGCACCTGAAGTAGCTACTCCCCCTCGGCCTCTACCTCAGCCTGCTGGAATCTGAGGCGTCTGCCCTGCCAGGCGCACTAAAGAGGAACCCGCTGCTAATCCTGTGGGCTGAACCCCAACTCTGCCGCTCATTGACGGGAAATCTCTCATCATATGCCCTACCTGACCACAAGCGTAACAAGCATCGGAACCTTGGCGGCACTGTCCAGAATGTAATCTACCGCACTGACTGCATCGCGGTACTGGAGGTCTCCTCTGGCTATAGTCTCCCCCAAACTGTGAGCCTGAGGCCCTCGAACTCTGGCCCTGTCCTGAACGGAAAGAGCGGTCAAATCTCCGGCCTGTAAATCGGGGAGGTGCACTCGTCACCGACTGGCCTGAGTGTCTGGAATGCGTCTGCCGTGATACCCCTCTATAGTCACTGCCTGTGCCCATAGATCTAGCCCTTTTGCCTTGCCCTCTATCAAAATCACGATCACCCCTTTGCGGAGGTTGTTGTCCCTCTAGATTTTGGGCATGGGCTTGAATACGGGAAATTTCCATCTCGTCTTGCAATGAAGCCGTTAAGCAATCTTTAAACAAATGTGGTCCTAAGCCACTCACAAATCTGTGCACCCGATCTCCCATATCGGCCACCATAGTAGGAGCATATCTAGCCAAAGAATAAAATTGAAGGCTATACTCCCGGGCGCTCATGTTCCCTTGTTTCAACTTTAGAAATCGATCCGCTCTAGCTCGGCGGACCTCGGGTGGCAAATAATGGCGGATGAAAGCATCTACAAATTCTTGCCAAACGGGAGGAGGCGCATTCTCTTTTCTCGATGCTATCAAATTATTGTACCATAAAACCGCCACATCGCGGAGTCTATATGATGCCAACTCCACGGATTCGGTCTTGGAAGCATGAATAATCCGCAACGTTCTCAACATTTCATCAATGAAGCCTTGCGAGTCTTCATCCGGCTTCGACCCGAAGAATTTCGAAGGGTTTAAACTCATAAAGTTACGGGCTCTAGTACTAGCCGACCGATCACTTGGGCCCATATTTTGCCGTTGTGCCTGGGCGGCAACCAACTGTGTCAATAAATGAATGTCCTCAGTCACTTGTTGACCCGAAGTAGCCGGTGGAGGAACTGGAGGCATAGGAGCTGGAGCTGAAGCCCCTTCTTGCTCTTCCGTAATAGGCGGAATAGTGAAGGTATTAGATGGAGCCTCATGGTGTGATTCGCCCTCATCTACGTTCATTGGCGGCTCTCTTTCTGCCCGCCTTTTCATAGTAGTCTTGCGCTTCTGGGCGGCTTTAGCTTTCCCTTTTGGCGGCATTTCTGAAATTACAACACACTTATTAGGGAGGATTAATTCTTATAGCACAGCTCTATCGCACGATCTGATAAGAAGAAAGATGGTCATTTTTTCTAAATGCCCTGTAGCTTCTTGTTTATTAGTGTGGCGCGCAACACACCATAAATAAGACTCTACTAGACACGGCTCGTAGACACTTCCTAGGATTGAACTGCTCTGATACCACTTCTGTCACGACCCGGATTACGGGCCATGAAGGGTATCCGGGGCTAACCACCGAACACCGCTCATTCTGTTACTTATCCGCTCTCATTCATAACATATACTTATAATCATAGAAACTATCATCATTTGAAACATATTTACCTTTATAAACATAACCCTTCGGCTATCAAAATAATATATGTACATGCATATACATGAAGACTATGGTACCATACTACCCCACACATCGTATCTACGAGCCTCTACTAGAGTATTAGACATATGGACGGGACAGGACCCCGTCGTGCCCAAATCATGGATATATACATGGATGTACCAAAAGAATAATCAATGGCACCTCCGGAAAAAGGGAGTGCACACAAATCAGCTACTAGCTCCTATGGATCCGCACCGTCTCCCTGCCTACCTGTGGGCATGAACACAGCGTCTAAAAAAAACGGACATCAGTATGAATATTGTACTGAGTATGTAAGGCATAAACAATAATGAAACATCAATAAAATGAGGAGCAATCTGTAACTGACTGAAACATAAGAGAATAGTGCATCTTTGGCTTACTATCATAATCATCATTGTGTCATGTATGCATAAACATATAAGCTGCCTGACCATTTAGTACGGTGTGATAATCAATAACATTAGCCCGCATCCAGGCCTCCCGCGTCCGGGATACCATCTCATGCCGCCCACTAGTGGTGTTTGCCCATGCCATCTGGCCATGGTGTATAGCTGCCCGCCTTGGCGGTGACTGGCCGGCCATATAGGCGCGGTGTAATATCATCATATGCTCATCATAATATTCTCATAATAATATGCTTATCATAACTCATCATAATGCATGCATAGAGACTCATAGATAATCATACTCTATCGGGGTGACGTAACGTCGTGGACCCCCGATTTCATTATGGAGCATTCATAAGAATTCTGCCTCACCTTGAAGGGACAAGCATAAGGTGAGTGTACATAATGATCAACATCAATAGATTATAAATAGCATCATTAGCTTTATAGGAACATTATATCATGGCTCTAGAGTCTTTAGACTTTCGCTTATCATCATCATTATCGTACTCATATCGTACCTCTTATCTCATATAGCTATTCATGAATGAGGACTCTTAACTTTCTTGAAGATAGGAAATTCATAAGGAAGGAGGAAATTCATCTTTGTAAGATTCATGCCTTAGAAAGAAAGGACTAGCCTCACATACCTTTGTCGTTTAACTATTATATCGCTTGCTCGTTCTCCTTTAATGCGCTCGTTATACCTTCAAGGGAATTCGTATCGACATTAGTTAAACAATCATGAGAACGTACTTACTAGAGCTAGAGAAAATTGGGCAGCATTTCCTTTGTCTATACGACTTCTGCCATATTCCATATCAACTCCAACATTCATAATATCAATCACAATATCATAACAACAATCGTGATTCATCTACATTATTCGTATTTCATAATTTCACTCCAAATTCTCCATAATCATGACCAAAGTCCATTATCACGTTCTTTCTCACATAATACTTATTCCATCAATTACTATTTCTTGCTTATCAAAACGTCGTATATATCATGCCCTTCATTGGCCTATTCACTGTACGTTAACAAAAAAATTTTGGAGGTGTAACAGCATTACTCTATATGGGTGATTGTGGATAGACTCACGAAGTCAACTCATTTCTTACCAGTCAGAACTACATATGTGGTAGAAGATTATACAAAGCTTTATGTTAAAGAGATAGTGCGACTCCATGGTGTTCCAGTATCTATTATCTCAGATAGAGGAACTCAGTTTACAGCTAATTTTTGGAAGTCCTTCCAAGAGAGTTTGGGGACTCATGTGAGCCTTAGCACGGCATTTCATCCGCAGACTGACGGACAAGCTGAACGTACCATTCAGACTCTTGAGGATATGTTGCGGGCATGTATGTTGGATTTCGGGGGAAATTGGGATGATCACTTACCCCTTATTAAGTTTGCTAATAACAATAGTTATTATTCTAGCATTCAAATGGCACCGTATGAGGCTTTATATGGGCGAAAGTGTAGATCCCCAATTGGGTGGTTTGAAGCAGGAGAGACTAAATTGATAGGGCCAGACTTGGTCCAGCAAGCCATAGAAAAAGTTAAGCTCATACAAGGTCGACTATTAGCAGCCCAAAGTCGTCAAAAGTCCTATGCAGATAATCGTCGAAGGGACTTAGAGTTCTAAGTTAAAGATTGGGTGTTCTTAAAAGTGTCACCAATGAAGGGTGTAATGAGATTTGGCAAAAAGGGGAAGCTTAGTCCCCGGTACATTGGGCCTTAGGAGATTGTGCGCAAGGTAGGCAAAGTGGCTTAAAAGTTAGATCTACCTCCTGATCTGGAGTCAGTTCACCCAGTTTTTTGTCACAGCCCAACTGGAGGACTATGACGGACACCTGGAAGCTAACCTCCTAGATGCCACTAAACATACATGACATATTTGCTCATGCTCATTCTGGGCCACCTGAGGGCGCTCAGCACATGATTTGCTGACTGATTGATGTCATAAACTAGAGGGTCACTGCCCTCAAAAGATATATGTATATATACATGCATCACTAAACTGAACCGGGGTACAAGCCGACAAGGCTACCAGAAAAAACTATGTAACCAAACATGTCTTTGACGAGCCACACCGTCCCTCGACCGAATATAAGCGTCTATGAGCCTCTACTAACATATTGGACATGCTGTGGATAGGACAGGGCCCCTGCCCTACCCATAAACATCAAACATATACCAGGTCTAGACGGCAACTCCGGCATGAGAGGAGTGGTGGTCCTTGTCCAGGCGAAGAAGTAGCCTAAGGATGCAATGCGTCTTCGTGGCTATCTGAGCCTGTGGGCATGAAATGCAGCCCTCCCGAACAATAGGGGATTCAGTACGGATAATGTACTGAGTATGTAAGGCAGAAGAGTAACATACACATAGGAGTCATGAAGAAAATCTGAGAATTATAAACTAAAGCGACCGACGGAATACATACGTATGTCGACTATACGAACATATACGTATGAATGCATCTGTATGTCTTACTATCTGAACATATTTGTATATCTCTACTTACTAAAAATGCCTCTGAGGGCGTATGATATGCAATGCATAGGTCATAGTGCCGAGGAACGTTCGGCTCGATCCCTATCCCATATAGGCCCCTTCGGGCATCATAATCATCATCACTGTGCACCAGCTGATCAGGTGGTAATGCGTATATAACGCCTATCCCTTTTCCCATACCCCATAAATATATATATATATATATATAATATACATAATATACGCGTATATAATGCCTTTTGGTCACGGGTCAATGTGCATGTATGCAAATGAATGTAATGCATAAACATAAACTAACCTTATCATGATACAATATAGGACCTGTGAACAGAAGGAATAATCATATTCGAGGGGTACAAGATCATCAATAACTGAGATGCTCCTAATACTTCTAAGAGTAGAGTAATATGGAGACTCGATTACTCGTTGTTCGCTCGTATCATAGGATCATGCCAAAATGAAAGAAAGGGAAAGCCTTAACATACATTCAGCTTCCAATTATCTACTCTTATTCGTCCGAGCTCACAAGTCTACATTTAAGAGGATTCACACAATCGTTAGACTCATCGTTATACGCTTGTTTTAGTCCTTCAAATAAATCCATTTATAATCTGCTGAAATTCGGGCAGCACCTCCCCTGTTTATATGCCTAGCCCAAAATCACAATACCAACAAAACAACAACTACAACAGCACCAACATCAACAACATCATCATCAATACCAAAATATTCCATAAAACATCCCACGCGATGTTTGTCCAATTTCTCAACCAACAACGTTATTATACAACCATTTCATCACTCTATCTTCGTAACTACCCAAAAGTAATATTAATAAGGAGAGATTTGTCACGACCCAACCCCGTAGGCCGTGACTGGTGCCCGAGCTGGGCACCCATATGCTCTCACTGACCAGATTCGGCATACAAACGACTCGTACATAAATCAGTATCAGACGTGTCTCCAAACTGACACATACAAATATATATACCGCACAGAAGCCGACAAGGCTATCATAATGTACATAACATAGCAAAGTATACATACACGCAACCGACAAGGCTGCCATGGCGGATGGGCCGCCCAAACACAACTTACTCAACGCATCCGAACAAGCGCACATAACCCACATCTATGTCTACGGACCTCTAATACGGAACAACGAGAATCGGATGACGGGACGGGGCCCGTCGTGCCACGAATAAACATAATCATATACATCGGAAGAGTATATACCCAAAATATTGGCTCCAGAACAAGGGAGCACTCTGAACAGCAGAATGGAAATCCTACGCCGGTGGATCACCAAAACGCGTATTTGTACCTGCGGGCATGAAACGCAGCCCCCGAAGAAAGGGGGTCAGTACGGAATATGTACTGAGTATGCAAAGCAGGAAGTACAAAAACGAAGTCATAACCGAAGTAAGGTGTACAAAACGTGAGCATAATCACGCAAATACCAAAGTACTTATATCCGAAATACAAATCATACGTAAGCAGTGCAGAAGACGAATATAACCATCAGAATGCCCAAAATGCTTAGCTTTATTTTGAAAAACATTTCTGTCCCACATATATAGAAAATAGAACATATCATATAAACTGACGTTAACCGAATGCCGAGGAACGTACGGCCCGATCCATAAATAAAATAATAGTGCCGAGGAACGTACGGCCCGATCCATATATCATATAATAATAGTGCCGAGGAACGTACGGCCCGATCCATATATCATATAATAATATAATAATGCCGAGGAACGTACTGCCCGATCCATAAATAAAATAATAATCATACATCACATCACGCCATCATATATCATATCGTATCAGATTATCATATCATCAAACATCATATCACATATCACATACGGTCCGCAATGGGACCGGCGGACAGAACGTGGTCGCCACTCCATCTGGACGCCACCACACATCATACTTCAGAAGGTTTTATATCTCCGAACATCTCCGTCACACATCATAACATATATACACGGTACCCGGCCAAGAGGGGCTCGGCGTGCGGTCACATCATACTTCGTATCACATCATACTTCGGAAAGACATCATACTTCGAATAGTGCGCACGATAACAATCGGCCGGGATCCGGTGAAAGATGTAACAACGAACGCGCGAAGCGAGAATCGTAAGTAGCCATATGCATACAAATCTTTATCACAAACTCAACAGAATAACCAAAGCGAACTATTATTTCAACCAAGACAATAGTCAAATCAAATTTCCTCCGAATATTACTCGGAAACATATCAAACCGAACTTCAGTAACCATGGTCACGTATCAAAATTATAAGTATACGAATCATTATCTCAGACTCAACAGACAAATATATAGTCATACTCGGGGTCGGAAAAATAGTCATATTGAATTCTTTCAAAAGCCATTAGAATTATACAGAAGAAGATCGCGGGACCCACGGACGAGCGTCAACCCAATCCGGGCCCGCCTACGAAAATCATAGTTATCATATATTATCAAATCATTATTACAAACTCAAAAGATAAGTAAACTGATCGTACTTGAACTCGGAATAATAATCATATCATATCCTTTCAAAATCGTCAGAAGTACATAAGAAAAGTCGCGGGGCCCGCGGAAAGGTGTCGACTCAAGTCGGGCCCGCCCATGAAAATCATAGTCCTTATACATCATAGAATCATATACGAGCATATCAAATCCATCCGGTTCTGTCTGTGAAAGTTACGGACGTTCGTAGTTGTCGGAATCGTTTAGGAACGAAACTCTTTTAAGAAAGAAAACCCAACTTTTATGCAACTTTTGAAAATCCATCATACAAAGACATATAAACCATAGCTTGTCCACATAAGGATGCCAACATCAAAAGCAAATACGACTCATAAACGTACTCGGATTTTTAAGAGTAGAATTACCCCCAAAGCTCATAACATATCATAACTTAGCCATAGCTAAGACATGCCAAAAGAAGGAAGGTAAGCTTTACATACCTTGTCCGCCCTCGAAGCTAGTCCAAACTCAAACTTCAGGCTCTCTAGGATCTACAATTTCGTCATAATATGCCAAACATTAGCTAAAGGTATTTAGGAATTCATTTCCAAACGAACATCAAATTCTACAGAAATTTGGGCAGCACTTTCCCTGTAAATACACCAACCCCGAGAATTCAACTCGGCCAAATCAATAACAACAACAACAACAACCAACCTAGCAACATTAATAATCAATCCGAAAGGCAATACAACATTAATAACTCTCATTCAACAACTTTCAACATATTCAATTCAACGGCTTACCTTCAAGCCAACATCAACGCTTATACATTCAAATACTAACCCGAGCCCATACCAACAATATTCAAAGACATCTTAAACAAGTCATACAACATTTCCAACAATCCAACAATTGTTCCAATCTACCCGAAAACGGTCCCCAAACCGAGAACACAACTATAATCCATCCCTCCCTTCAAATCATGATTTGCACCAACAATCCACATTCTAACAGTGTCATTCTCTTAAATATAAAAATCACATTAAATACACATGATTCTCCAAATCATCCCATACAATTACAACATCAATCTTGAGTCATTAAACTCTCATTTCCAACATAGAATTCATTACGACAACTACCAAGATACTAATTAACATTAAGCCATTCCTTGTCACATAAATAGCCTACATTCGGCCAACACCTCCTACAAACATATATAGATGATTCTCATTCATTTCTTCACCCTACAATGATCACAACATACTAACTAGACTTTAATTCATTGCTTCAACACAACGCAACACAACACACACACACGGCCATACACTACACACACAACCTCAACTCCAACATCCCATATCTTATGATTTTCATCCATTTTAACATACTACAACATACATACAACCTTTATAACACACAAAACATAATTAAATCTCACCTTTTCTCTTCAACTCCACAAATAGGCTAGGGTTTGCAATTGACACAACGAATGGTTGGATGACCCGAACAACACTTTCACGTTACTTAGGGACCTCAAATTAGTGGATTTGCATCAACAAAATATTTTTGGAATGGCTTGAATTGGAGTTGGTTTTTGAGGGTCTTGGCCGAGAGCCTTCCTTTGTGGTTCTTCAACTTCTATTTTTTTTTTCTAAGTGTTAGGAATGAATAAAGATGACTACTTGATCATCTTTTGTGCTATTATATGAATGGCACAAGTGTCCTTGGCCCACACATGTGTTGGACCAATTAAAATTGTCCACAAATTGTGTGGGCCAACTCCCACACCACACGGCCACAACAAGCAAAAATGCATGATTTTCAACTTTCATAAATTCCAATTTTGGTCCCAAATTTTCCTAATTGTTCAATGCCAACAAATTCATGAACACTTTAGGTCCTAAAACAAAATCGAAGGTCAAAAGTCCCGACTTTGTATCCCGGAATGATTTTGTCCCTAACTTACTATAGTTAAACCGGATTGTTCCAATGTACAAAATACGGGATATAACAAGATTCATACCTTATTTTTGTTAAAACAGCGATATCTTCAATATCCACCTTGAATCCACTGCCAAACCATACTAGAATCACATCTAGCGTTTATCCGAGCTTGGATTAATACTCCGTCGCTTGAAAATTGCTTATTTTGTGATTACCTCTCTCTCTTTCTCTCTCTCTCTTCAATTTCTGGAAATTTCTAGCAAAATCTGATGAAAAAAAGGGGGTTATTACCCTTTATATAGGGTCAAATTCGGGTCGGATAAACTGTAGCATTTTACTGTAGCAGGTCGGTTACTGTAGCAGTATTGTAACACGCGTTTCTGCTCTATCAGCTGAAGTTGTAACATTCATAATTCTCTACTCCGATGTCCTATCGATGAGCAGCTTGTTGCGTTGGAAACTAGACTCAACAAACTTCATTTTAGGCCTTTGTTTCACTTCAAAACACTTCATATGCTAAGAGATATTTGTCCCTCAAGTTGGACCAAAATTTTCACATGAAACTTTACCCATCCTTTCTCCAAAGTCGTAGTACTCCATTTCTTCCACTCATTTCCTTATAAAACCTTCCGGTATACCTTGTATACACCCTTCACTCATTAAATGTACTTGATAATGCTTGCTTATATTTCAAAGTGGTTTTACTTAACCGTAACTCAACGTACTTATGTTTCAAATTTGATAAGTGCTTCTTCGAAGATACGGGGTGTAACATTCTTCCCCCTTTAAAACATTCATCCTCGAATGTTGCAGTATTGCCAACCCATGACACAATCTTTGATTTGTTAGAACAATTATTTTTCCTTTAGGGTCCGATTACCATTTGCTTAAACTATAACTTGGATCAGTCTCTTCTCATTCTTTCTTAACTCTTTTATTGCCTTCAGTCATCTTCTTTCACTTCTTTGTCCTCATGTACATGATCGAAAATTAACTAGCATCTCGCTCTTGTTCTTTTTCCATTATGGTAGTCTTGACTTGCCGAGCCATAACTATTCATCGTCTTGTAAGTATTCTGTTTTTCTCGCTCCTTGTTTTCCTGTTAGTGGGCAATTACCTTTCTCATATACGGCGCCCTCTTTGCGTTTACTCCTTCGGTGCCATCTCAGGCTATCCTTTTTGTAGCCGTTGATCTTAGATATACTCTGTATCGATTTTTTTTTTTGGTAATCCATTAGTCAGGCTCTCTAATCCTTACATCATTGTCGCCATCTCTTTTACCCTTACATTCCAAATGTTTACCCAGCATAACTTTGTCGCTAGTGAACCTAATGGTTATGTTTCTTCCTAAGGCCAGTTATATCATTATCCGAAATACATATATACGTAATGTTTCTTTGCCATTTATTATCCTTCACAGTCCAGTTACACTTATGGCAAACTTATAATCCGAGTTCAACTAATTTTATAGCTCGCAACATCTTTGTGCTCCTGCTACAACTTTTTCTTTACTTCCTTCCCTCACATCTATAGATACAATCCCAGAAGCATAGGAGTACGGCAACTCTTCTATTATGACTCTCTTGCAACGCAAGTATACTTATCTTCGATTTCCTTGTATCGGCGATCGTTTCGTCAGTCGTTATTCCTTGTTGGCTTTCCGATGTGGACTTCTTACAATTATAGTTGGGCATAGCTTCACGTTGACGGTTCATATAATTCCATAGCATATGCTCTTATTTTCAGTACAATTAGTGGTCCATGAACTATTTTCTAATATCCGGTGAACTCTTTTATTTCCATTCATAAGAGCAGTGTTCTTTCTTTCCTTCAAAAATTTCCAAACTACCAATCGTTGTTCCTTTTATTACAATTGTCATTGTCATCCCAAGTATTCTTTGGGTTCGTCATCCTCTCTAACACCCTTTGTAAATTTAGCTTAGAGACCTTTCTTGCTCTTTTCATTACCTTTTAGGGCATGTCACTGCATACTTAGGTACGACGCAATTTTTGCCCGATACGAGGGATTCAAATCATGGTCTAAAAATATCATAGTTCATCTTGGCGTAAAGTGCTCTCTTGAGTTATCTTCCATACTTTCTCCCTATGTCTGCCTCATGGTACACTTATTGTCAATTCATTTCTACTTCTTTCCGTTACCTTCCCGATATGCCAATACGCCTCGAACTCTGGCCCCGAGCTAATAAATCTCCTTTTCTGGAGCTTGAAACGTCATAGTTCCTTTCAAGTCTAGTATGTTCTTCCCCCCCCCTTATTAAGGAGGTCCTTATACGCCCATAGCCTTCGAATAACCGTCATCTTCGATAATTATCTGCCGCCCTTCACGAGCTTCTTAGGGCCGGGGTTCCGTCATCGTATGGTCTGACTTATCTATCTTCTTGCTAGTTACAGTCTTGTATCCATTCGGAATACTTATAAGGGTTAGATCCAATTCCGATGCCTTCTTTTCCATCTTTTCACACCTCTATTTTTTTTTATAACTAACGGTTTTCCGGACCCGCAAGTTAATGGGGACATCAACATTCACCATGTCCTTTATGAAGTCTTCGCTTATACCTTACTCCTCGTTTTTCTTCCCGACTTTGCTTATAACACATCTAAAACTTCTTTCCCTAAGTTCTTCTTCCATTTATGTCTATATCATCATTTTTTTTTCAACATTTCCATAGCCTTCCATCCACTACTAGCCCTTTCGCCCGCTTAGCTCACTTGCTCATAATCCTTCTTAACTACGCGTTTGTGTTGCGGTTTGTGCATCAAGTTTTTTTTTGAGTGTTCTCGCTACTTTTGCTCTTAGCACGAATTCTTACGGTTTACACCCTCTCTATCCTCGTTCATCGAACCTTTATCTATCTTTCTGATGCTACGGCCGGGTGGTCTTCCATGCACGTTCCTTATATTTCATTCATTTTCTCTATGATCGAATCTCTCGGTCTTCACATGAATTGTTATTCCATGTCATTAATTTTCTAATCAATTGTGTCGACTCATCATCCTCGTTCTTTCCTCGACGAGTAATCGGTTTCCTACCGCCAACTCGTTAAAGTATCCTTCTTACTCCCATGGTTAAAGATTTCCGTACTTTACTCCTAAATGCTCTCCTCTTCCTTTTGTTGTTATATCCCGTATTTCGCACGTCGGGATAATTCGGGTCAATTACGATAAGTTGGGGATTAGACCATTCCGAGATGGGAAGTAGAGATTTTGCTTGTCTTAAAAGAATAAGTTGTGCATGATTTTATTGGCATGGAAATATTAAAGAAACATTTGGGGTCAAATTCCATTTTTGGAAAGTATTTTAATTTTGGAAAGGAAATTAATTTATGGAACAAAAAAAAAAAAAAAAAGGAAGAGAAAATGAAGGCCATGTGGCCGGCCACCTTAGGTGGGCCATGGCCACATGGTTGGCTAGAATATGCAAATAAAAAGATGACTTGGTCATCTATTTCTTCACTTTTGTCTCTAGAAATTTCAAGAAAGAGATGGAGAGAAAGACATGGCCATATTCGGCCATGACTAGTGGAAGGAGAAGATCAAGAAACCTTCATCCAAAAATAATTTCTCTTAGTTTTCTTACCAATTGAGAGGTGCTCTTCAACGTGGGATAGTTGTTGGATTAAACACAACACTTATTCTTGCAAAAAAATACTCCTAGCCGTGTGGAAAAGTAGGAAGAAGAAGGTATGTTCTAATCTCTTCTTTTATATGTTATGCAAGGCTTATGTATGTTGTTAAGTGTGGAAATGAATGAAAATTATGAAAGCATGGAAGTTGAAGTGGTAGCCGTGTGTGTGTGTGTTAGACGTGCATGTGTGTGTGTGTGAGTTGAGGTGATGAAATAATGGAATTTAGCTTGCTTGTGTGTTGTTGTAATGTGTAGAAAATGAATGAAATCATGGAGGATGCATATGTAGGTGTTGGCCGAAAATAGGGGCTGTTTGTTAGGTAAGAAATGAAGTCATGTTATTTAGTATTTTGATCGTCGTCGTTACGAATTCTATGGGGTAAAAATGAAGTTTAATGATCCCAAGTTGAAGCTAAAACCGTGTGGGCTGATTTAAGAATTAATATGGCTTTAATGTAGTTCTTGAATTTGTAAGAACAATGGTGTTAAGGTATGGATTGTGGATGTAGTTTATGAGTTTTGAAAGAAGAAAATAAGTTAGCATTGTTTTCGGGTTTGGAGAGCATTTCGGGTAAGGTGGTGGTGTAGTTGGTTTGTTTGAAATGTTGTATGAATTGTTTATAGTGTCCTTGAATGTTGTTTGAATGATCTCGGATTGGTAATTGAACGTGTGAATATTGATGTTAGTTTGATTTTATGCGGTTGAATTGAATATAAGTGAATATCGTCGCACTATGTGAAAAAAGGTTGTTGATGCTAGAATGTGTTTGAAATCAATGGTTGATGTCACTAGAATGTTTTGTTGGTATTTTGGTTGATGAATTGGGCCGAGCCATATTCTCGGGAGGGCGCACTTACAGGAAGTCTTTGTAGAAATTTCTGTAGAATTTAGTGTGCGCTTGGAATCGGGCTTCTAAATGCCTTTAGCTAATATTTGATATTTAATGACGTATTGTAGATCTTGGAAAGTTCGCGACGTAAATTTGGATTAGCTTGGAAAGCAGGCAAGGTATGCAAGGCTTACCGTTTTCTTTGTTGGCATGTCTTAGTTACGATTAAGTTACGATAAGTTACGAATCTCGAGGTGATTCCATTCCTGTAATCCGAGCAACCATATGAGTTTATTCATTTCTTGATGTTCGCAAGTCATTTAGTTAAACTAAGGTTCTTATGATTTTAAAAGATTAGATTTTAAAAGCCTTACAAGGAATTTCGCTACAAAAAGGTTCCGAACTTCAAACGTCCGTAACTTTTGCATATGAGCTCGGAACGCCCCAAAACATAATAGGTAAACTCTTAAGACATAACTTTCCCCTAACTCTCGTAGTCGGGCTCGAATGGGGGTCGGCACCCGTCCGTGGGGCCCGCGGCTCTTTTGTACTATTCATAATGATTTTTCGAAAAAAATTAATATAATTTCATTTGGTTTTTCCATTACATTTTTTTTGGAAAGTGTTTTTTTTAAAATTGCATATGGTCTCTCACGACTCTTCTCGTGCACTATGGTCACTCCTTTCACCGAGTCCCGGGGCCGGATGTCATCGTGCGCATTATGTTATATTTTCGGAGTATGATTTGTCCGGCTCGTTCCGAGATTTGGCCGGGAACCGTGGATAATGGTGTTATGATGTGTCCGGTACGCCGCGCCCCTATTGGCCGGGTACCGTGGTATATATATATGATGTGCTGTGTGACGGGGATACGGAGACATAAAACCTTCTGGAGTATGATGTGTTGTGGCGCCAACGACGGGCGGGCGACCACAGTTCTAAGAGCCTTATGCATGATCTATGTTTTATGAGTAAGCATTCTGATATTTTGAAAGCATTTTTAACAATCTGACTATTGCATTTATTTTCTGCACTTCTGATTCTGATTATGACCCTATTTGCTATATTTCATCCCATGCCTTGTATACTCAGTACATTGTTCGTACTGACCCCTTTTCTTCGAAGTGCGTCCCATGCCGCGCGATACGGCACACACGGCTGCGAGGTCCGTCAGTCTAGGATATCTATTCCGCTGCTTAAAGCGCTCCTTTGATCCGGAGCCTATACATTTTGGTACTGACATTTCTATTATCTGCATATATGTTTGTTCGTGGGTACGGCGGGGCCCTGTCCCGTCATATGATTCTGTCATGATTCTTAGAGGTCTGTAGACATGTACGTGTGGGTTATGGGTAATCTCTATTTCCTTGTGTCCGTGTGATTTGTGTTCTGTACGCCCCTGTATGATGTTGGCTTTACTGGCTCACGTATGATATTTTCCGCTGGATGTTGTGGCCGCGGAACGTATATATATGTATATATTTGTGACAGTTACGGGGCGATGTGTCACTATTTGTAAGTATATGATCTGATTATGACCCTTACAGTCCGATGTTGGACTCTGTATACGCATAGTCTGTTTGTATGTTATTATGGGTAATAGGTACGTCTGGGTGCCCAACTCGGGCACCAGTCACGGCCTACGGGGTTGGGTCGTGACATTGACCAACCCATTAGTGTACCTTTCCTACTTTCACCCTTAACTTTCCTTGGGTTTCTTCCTCCTCGAGCACCTTTTTTCTCTTGTTATTTGTAGTATCGGCTCTGAAGTTGGTGAAATATTCCTTTAAACGTGCAAATCTGTTCTATTCTTAGGTCATCTTTTTGGAAAGCTTCTCCATGTCCGAGGCAACCGTGTTAATTTGACCACACACTTATCCCTTTATATACCTTTCAAGGGCTGGAAATCTCTTAACATCGTCGCAAGGCCTAACCATTCTTTCTCTTACTTCATATTCCTTGTCGTGGTCACTATCTTTTTAGCCCCACTTATCGAAGCCTATTCTCGACCCCACACATTCCTCTTTTGTTCCTCTTGCCACACTTTATCCAATTCGCATGCCTACCTTCAATTTTTTTTTACCTAAATAGTCCCGTGATTGCCCGTCGTCCCTCCTGGAGGCTTCACTCACTCATGTTTTCTTACTTTTCACTTTTTTTGACATTTTGATCTGCGTACCTTCCATCTCTCACTTTCTTTCCTTTCCAGATGTCATTACATTAAAACTCTCCAAGCCTAAACTGTAGTGAAAATAGCATGAGCTTACCTTGTAACATTTGTACCATATATTTTTTTGTCACTTGAACTTCGTTACCCTGTTCGATTAATGCCTTCCATATACCACAACGTTGGTTGCCGGGATACACATTCCCACTGATATAGCCACGTATGGGATATCATATGCATATGTATATATATAATTACTACTATCTCGCTTACAAAATATTTCCAAACGCTATTCAAACTCACCCTAATTCTAGAGCTGTGATGCACCTTCTTTCTCTTCACCGATCTAGTCGGCCTCGTCCTACGAGACCTCTTAAGGTGTCCAACCACTCCGCATACTCCAATCTCCCTTAGGCTGCTCTAGATTCTCATTTGCCTCTTATATCTAAATTTATAGGACTTTTTGTACACTTCCCGAGGGGTCACCCATCCTATATAGTATTTCTCTCACCCCGAACACACGC
Source organism: Lycium ferocissimum (assembly GCF_029784015.1). Taxonomy (NCBI): domain Eukaryota; kingdom Viridiplantae; phylum Streptophyta; class Magnoliopsida; order Solanales; family Solanaceae; genus Lycium; species Lycium ferocissimum. The sequence goes on along the minus strand of NC_081347.1, from coordinate 35,401,771 downwards.
TTAACCTCGAAACTCTGATGAAATCTGGTGCGTTAATCTTTGGTATAATCGTATCCACCTCATCGCATGACCTTCACCACATAATCTAAAGCAAGTTAAAGTCTTGACAGATTCCAAAACATTTTCATAACGCATCTCCCTCCGAATTACAAAGAGGGTCTCTTACTCTTGTAGAACTGCCTAACCATCATCCTTAGTCAAAATTATATATACTATTTTGGCCTTTTTAATTCTCAATATTCACCTTGATTTACATACACTATTAATACAAATATATATGACTACTTTACGTCCTAGATTTCCAGATTCCCAATGGTAGCGAACACACCTTGGTCGCCGTTACTTATAAATACTAGGTTATCGAAATCTCTCGGAGAGTACATAAACTTATAAGACTCTTTGGGTTTCCGCTCGCCACTATTTATTAAATAATAATCTACGACGAATGATTGATGCACATATACATATAAGCCACAACAAATTCGATGGAAAAAATTCCAATAAGAACTTAGGTCGGGGCTCGTCATATACGTGGTAACTCCAAAGATAAAGAACTAGTACCTTTATGATCGGTCCCTAGAAAAATCTAGATGTACCCCGCTCGTACTTTCTCAATTGCGTCTTCGTGGACTATAAGGTGAAGTGTACTCCTCGTCATATGCTCTTTCTACCCCACCATCCGCTCGTCGGCCTTCATCATCTCTCTATCGAGTCGAGTACCAGGGATATAAATAACCGGAAAGCTAAATATCCGGTTTCCGATACGGCTAGGATAGGACGGCCTAACAAATTACCACTTTTATGGGCTAGAGTAATCCGTAACACTCAGATTGTCACGAGGCTGGTCGGTGACCAGTGCTCTACCATAGGGAGCCACGCTAAATGGTACGGCATTCTCGGGAATCTCTTCATCCGGTGTCCCGCTAATCAAAATAATACTCGGACGGATACCCGTGTCATATGCTTAAGAAGTGCATCATATCTGCGGGACGGGGGTCCTCAATACCAAAGGGAGTAAATGGAGCTCCGCTATGTAGAACTACGGAGGAATCATCGCTAGGTCCTCAGGGTCGGCATAATCTCCATGGAATAACTAAGGCTCGTCTGCTTTCCGGTCCATTTCTGGGCACGGGGCATACACTGGATATACTCTGGAGTATACTTAGCTTTCTTAGAACTCCCACAAGCTACCTTATAACCATCTTGAAATCCTTAGTCAAAATATATATATATATATCTATAATCTAGTCCATAATAGCCACACATGGGCCTTAAATTCATAGCATCTTTAATTAACTCACTTTACGGATTGCTGCGTCGTAAGTAACTTAGTATAATCGTATCATTTCCTTAGTAGGTTTTAGAGATAGGATCACTAGAGAATATCGTAGGTCATAGAAGGGTAAATATTTGGAAGCCTTGATTTACATACACTATTAATACAAATCATCCAATATCCTTTTCTTTGGTCACTTACCACACTCCTTTCCATAAGTATCTTGTCCAATTCTCACACATCTACAACATCTATCTATGTTCTCAACATCATTTATAACATGATTATAACATTAGTGCCTTATTCCTTTATTCAACTTCTTTACGTGGTTTCTTTTCTCTTAAAGACCAATATACTATAAGCCCTTGTCTTGGTGCTTCAATCTAATACTGCTAATAAATGTAGGGGATGAAATATCACCTCATCTTTCTTCAATTTCTTAAAATTCTTATGTCCCGTTTTTATCGGTATGTTTGCTTATTTCTACTACTCATGATCTCAATCCTTATGGAACCTTCTTGACACTTGTTTGTCACCTTATTATCATCCATCCTTTGAGAAATCTCTCGGAGAGTACATAAACTTATAAGACATAAAATTTAAAATTCTCACTTCGTTATTCTATTCACTTTACGAATGCATGTCCGAAATAAGGATGTCTATGAAAACGACTATAATTATTCGTAATAACAATCCATTATCAACTTTCTTGATGTCTCATCTTGGCCCTCCGAAAGTAACGAATGATTGATGATATCTCCGAGATTGGGTCATATACATATAAGCCACAATCTCAAATTCGATGGAAAAATCCATATACATGTAAAATGAGACTTCCCTTTTGCCAAATAACGCCCGGAGAACTTAGGTCGGATATATCTAGAAATAAAACCCCTTTGTCCTTATTAAAAGCACTACTCCTAAGCAAACTCAAGTAAGTGATCATCTCTTCTAACATACATCTCATATACTCCCCCGCGTCTGTGGGTAACTTGGAAGGTTAACTAAATCCCAAGATAAAGAACTAGGTACCTTTATGATACTAACATCGAAGAAATGAGCATAACATAATGCATTGAAACATAGGAAAAATCTAGATGTACCCCATTGAGCTCCGTACTTTCATGGATTTAAGATCGTCTTCGTCCACGGGGAGTCTCGTGAACCATACATCTCGACGAGTCTTTGTCATATGATTTCTCGGATCTTCGTAGTCTCCTCCTACGGAGCCACATCCTAGCTCATGGGTCCATCTCGGTAGTACATCACACAAATAGCTAAGAGTGTGCTAACATTTCTTATACCTCTTGACATCCTCGATCACGAGCCTTTTATGACGAGTGATATGAGTCTCATGGGTGGATATTCTTTTCATGTTTTCGAAGCCCTTTCTTACGCATCAATGCGCCCTAGCCTATTCGCAATAAACAACATAACTTGTCCTCTATCTTTTAGCTCCACAGAGCTACGATCTGAAACCGATACGGGTCGGCGAGTGGTGCGAAATAGTACCCCTATAATAAACGAGCTTTTCTATCATTGGCTCTCTTTTGGCTATGATCTATGATCGAGTTCAACCAAAACTCACACTTAGAAAGATAAACATCCTAAATATCCTACAACCTCGTGCCTATAAGTGTGGTGCAAGACACACGCATTAGATAGAAAATGACATTCTCAAAATGGCCATACGAGCTCATCGGGATATCTTTCTCCCTAACTCTCACTAGGACGGATCTCGATCTATCTTGAAAAACCATTTGGCACCTTATGACGATCAAATAAGTCCACTATTTTATCGCACCTTATTCAATTGCCGAGGATTCTATCCATCTTTCTTTCGGACGGGTGCTCCTCCGGGGATGAAGCGACCTCTAGTCTTTCAATTGCACTCTTTCACGACCCAACCGGAGGGGCGAAATCAATCTCCCGCTGCGGAGGAGCAGCTCTTCCGGTGCTAACTACATCTTAAACCCGGGGCAACCTCTTAACATATTTCCTTTCCTTTTACATGGAGACGAACCATTTTCATTCTACTATTGGCATAGCGAGCCACGTGTAATAACATCTAAATCATACTCTCATTCATCATTCATATTAATCCCGTTGACACCTCAAAAGGTTTAATCAACGACACATTTATCATCATTAACAACCGTGCCCATATAAATGTACATAAGCCGACGAGGCTAATCAAAATAATATCCAAAAATATAGGCCGACAAGGCCAAACACATCTACCCATAGACACATGTCTACGAGCCTCTAAGAAGAATGCATCATATCATATAGGCGGGACAGGACCCCGCCGTGCCCATAAATATGTACACAAAAGAATCAATACCAAAAGCTGCAGCTCCGAATGAAATGGAGCTCCCTTGCCTATGTAGTCCCCGATGGAGAAAATAGCGGAGAAAAGCTATGGATCGGGAGGTCTATCTCCTCGGCCACAATCCGCGGGCATGACGCAACGTCCACAAACAAAATGACGTCAAACTAATGAAATCACGGGCCCTTGAAGAATGTACTAAGTATGTAAGCATGATGAATTATCAATATGGAAGCATAATAGACAACATGAAATAACATAGGATGGGAGATAATAGTATCATTGTCATAGCACTTACTTGCTTTCCATAGGGGCATTCCATTTCTATTGCGTATCCGTGTACATATATCCATATCAATACTAATTTACTTTTCGTATCCATTTTCGTATTCGTATTCATATTTCCATTCATACTCATATTCATATCATACACATTGCATATACATAGCCTTTACTTAGCATTTACGTATACTTAGCATATTCGTACTCATATTGATGTCATAACAAAGCATTTATATTGCATACCCGACCACGAAGGTTCGGTGTTTCACATACCTGGCCCTACCAAGGCTCAGTGTTGTCCGTACCCAACTACGAAGGTTCGGTGGTAATATATATATATATATATATATATATATATATATATATATATATATATATATATATATATATATATATATATATATCTACTTTATTCTACTCGGCCATATAAGCTCGGGGTTTCATAATAGCCACACATGGGCACATATACATATAAGCTCATAAGCATCTTTAGCCTTTTTACTATCGTCATTCATTACATTGTATCCTTAGAGGATTACTCGTCGTATAAGGAACTTAGTACAACCGTATCATATCGAGAATCATAAGCTTAGTATCTTTTAGAGATAGGATTATTAGAGAATATCGTAGGCTCATAGAAGGGTAAATATTTGGCCAAAGAACCATGCCTTATGAAAGAAGGGTTAGCCTTACATACCTTTCCGTTCAACTATTCTATCACTTGCACGTGCAGCTTCAATGCTCATGTTTCTACCTTCATTAGAGTACATAGTTAACATTAGGAAATCGATGACTTAGCATACATGACTAAAGCTAGAGAAAATCGGACAACATCTCCTTTATTTATACGACTTCCTCCACATCATATATCAACTCCCAAACAACAATAATAACATTCACAACATCCTCACAATAGCCTTTGTTCAACTACATTATCCTTACTTCACAAGTCACTTCAATTCATCCATATTCATGGTCATATCACACAATTACGTTCGTTCATATACAACATCTATCCCATGTTCTCAACATCATTTATAAAATGATTATAATCATAATGTATCAAGAATCATAACTCAATCCAAACATTTACTCAAAGGTGACACTATCCTACATTCATGACCCATTTCCTATATCCTCTTGCAATCCAAGTGTTTCAACTTTCAAATACCTTAAACAACGTGGAAATGTCATAACACTTACCTTAGATGGTGTTGGAATGAACCTTGGGTGCAAACACTTCACTTGAAAAAAACCCTAGTTTCACCTTCACTTGGATTCTTGTCTTGGATGAACTTTTATGGGTTTCTTATACTTGATTCACTTGGTTTGATGAAGTTGAACACTAATTTCTCTTGAAATCTTGTGGGAGAAATATAGAGAGATATTTTAGAGAGAAGGGGAGTGAAAGGGGAAATGAAATAAATAAAACTTTGATCCTTATTTAATAACACCATTCAGCCCCGACCAACTTCTACGGACCAACAAACAGTCCATATAATTTATACTGGCCGTATGTCTGGCTGTAGATTTGGCCCAGAGAGGGGGTCTCAATATGTGCTAGAAGTACGGCTAGACATACGGTCCGTATGTTTTATACGGCCAGTATGTTTGGCCGTATAATGTCCAGTGATTCCGAACTTGTTCTCGTCGACTCGTTTGATCTCCAATCCTTATGGAACCTTCTTGACACTTGTTTATCACCTCATTATCAATCTAAGGGACGTTATAACTCTTCCCTAAAGCCTCATTAAATCATCCTTAACTTTTTACTCTTAATTCTCGTCCGATACCTATCGTATGCCTTGCCTTCTCTTGATAACTTTCTCGTTTAACATCGAATGTCTTTGAAATCTTACTTAAGGTCATCAAATGTCATTTCTTACTTATCAAGACATCGTATACATCATTCCCTTCATTATTCTATTCACTGTACGCTAACAAAAAAAATTCCAAGGTGTAACATAGATGCCACTAAACGTACATGACATATCTGCTCATGCTCATTCTGGGTCACCTGAGGGCGCTCACCACATGATTTGCTGACTGATAGATGTCATAAAATAGAGGATTACCGCCCTCAAAAGATAAATATATATATATATATATACATGCATCACTAAACTGAACCGGGGTACAAGCCGACAAGGCTACCCGATAAAACGAGTAACCAAACATGTGCTAACCGGGCCACACTATCTGACTGAATATAAGCGTCTATGAGCCTCTACTGACATACTGGACATGCTGTGGATGGGACAAGGCCCCTGCCCTACCCATAAACATCAAACATATACCAGGTCTAGACGGCAACTCCGGCATGAGAGGAGTGCTCCACTGTCAAGCTGAAGAAGTAGCCTAAGGATGCAATGCGTCTTCGTGGCTATACGAACTCCGTGGGCATGAAACGCAGCCCCCGAACAATAGGGGAGTCGGTACGGATAATGTGCGAGTATGTAAGGCGCGAAGAGTAACATACATATAGGAGTTATGAAGAAAAACCGAGAATCATAAACTAAACTGACGGAATACATACGCGTCCGACTATACGAACATGTACGTATGAATGCATCCGTAGGTCTTACTATACGAACATATCCGTATATCTCTCGCTTACTAAAAATGCCTCTGAGGGCGTATGATATGCAATGCATAGGTCATAGTGCCGAGGAACGTTCGGCTCGATCCCTATCCCATATAGGCCCCTTCGGGCATCATAATCATCATCACTGTGCACCAGCTGATCAGGTGGTAATGCGTATATAACGCCTCTGCCTTTTCCCATACCCCATACATATATATATATAATATACATAATAGACGCGTATATAACGCCTTCTAGTCACGGGTCAATATGCATGTATGCAAATAAATGTAAGGCATAAACATAAACTAACCTTATCATGATACAATATATAGGACCCGTGAACAGAAGGAATAATCATATTCGAGGGGTACAAGATCATCAATAACTGAGATGCTCCTAATACTTCTAAGAGTAGAGTAATATGGAGACTCGATTACTCGTTGTTCGCTCGTATCATAGGATCATGCCAAAATGAAAGAAAGGGAAAGCCTTAACATACATTCGACTTCCAATTATCTACTCTTATTCGTCCAAGCTCGCAAGTCTACATTTAAGAGGATTCACACAATCGTTAGACTCATCGTTATACGCTTGTCTTAGTCCTTCAAATAAATCCATTTATAATCTGCCGAAATTCGGACAGCACCTCCCCTGTTTATATGCCTAGCCCAAAATCACAATACCAACAAAACAACAACTACAACAACACCAACATCAACAACATCATCATCAATACCAAAATATTCCATAAAACATCCCACGCGATGTTTGTCCAATTTCTCAACCAACAACTTTATTATACAACCATTTCATCACTCTATCTTCATAATTAACCAAAAGTAATATTAATAAGGAGAGATTCATACCTTATTTTTGTTAAAACAGTGATATCTTCAATATCCACCTTAAATCCACCGCAAAACCATACTAGAATCACATCCAGGCGTTTATCCGAGCTTCGATTAATGCTCCGTCGCTTGAAAATTGCTTACTTTGTGATTCCATCTCTCTCTCTCTCTCTTCAATTTCTATAAATTTCTAGCAAAATCTGATGAAAAAAGGGGGTTATTACCCTTTATATAGGCGGGTCACTGTAGCATTTTTCGACGCGTACTATGGCGGTGGTGCGTAGCGGTACTATAGCGATGCTTGTAACACGCGTTTACGCTACTCCGTCGGCCTGAACTTGTAATGTCCATAATTCTCTACTCCGATGTCCTATTGACAAGCAGTTTGTTGCGTCGGAAACTAGACTCGACGAACTTCATTTTAGGCTTTTGTTTCACTTCAAAAAACTTCATATGCTAAGAGATATTTGTCCCTCAATTTAGAACAAAATTTTCACACGAAACTTTACCCATCCTTTCTCCAAAATCGTACTACTCTATTTCTTCCACTCATTTCCTTATAAAACCTTCCGGTATACCTTGTATGCTTGCTTATATTTCAAAGTGATTTTACTTAACCGTAACTCAACGTACTTATGTTTCAAATTTGATAAGTGCTTCTTCGAAGATACGGGGTGTAACATTTTTCATGTCTCGATGCTTCGTAAATGTGTTGGAGATCCTACTAGGATTGTGCCAGTAAATGATGTTCAAGTGACTGAAAAGTTGACTTATGAAGAGGTACCCATCGCCATATTAGATAGGCAAGTACGGAGGCTTAGAAACAAAGAAGTGGCCACAGTTAAGGTTTTATGGACAAACAATAACCGAGAAGAGATGACATGGGAAGCGGAAAAAATTATGAAATCCAAGTACCCGCACTTATTTCAGCCCCCGGAAGAGATCCAAAATGAGATATCAAGATCATAAGATATGAATGTTTTCCTTTTTTATGCATTTAGGTCGTGTGTGGCTAAACTCTACTGCTATTATGTTTTGGCCCTGTGAGACATTGTTATTATAGGCTGTTGTGATAGGATGGTAGTTCCATATTACAGGGGAAACTCTGGCAAAATTTTTATAGAATCCCCAAGGACTTAACATTCGAGGACGAATGTTCTTAAGGGGGGAAGAATGTTACACCACGAAAAATTTTCCGTTGATGCATAGTGAATAGAATAACGAAGAGCACGAAGTATACAGTATTGCAATAAGTAAGGAATGACATTTTATGACCCTAATTGATAGTTCAAAGATATTCGAGGTAAGAGAAGAAAGTTTGCCAAAAGAAGGCAAGGCATACGATATGTATCGGAAAGGATTTATAAGTAACAAGTTAATGATGATTTAATAATGCTTTGGAGAAGAGTTATAACGTCCTTTAGATTGTTAATGAGGTGATAAACAAGTGTTAAGAAGGTTCCATAAGGATTGGAGATCAAACGAGTCAACGAGAATGAGTTCGGAAGAACTGGGCATTATACGGCCCAACAAACTGGCCGTATAAATTATACTGGCCGTATGTTTGGCCGTATAATCAGCCCAGATGGCTAGCCTCCTTTGGACCAAATCTACAGCCAGACATACGGTCAGTATAATTTATACGGATCGTATATTGGTCCGTAGATTTGGAGCGGGACAGATTTGAGTATTATTAACAAGGGGTCCAAGTTATTTCATTTCATTTCCCCTTCACTCCCCTTCTCTCTAGAACATTTCTCCACACTTCTCCTACAAGAATTCAAGAGATATTAGTCATCAACTTCATCAAACCAAGTGAATCAAGTGTAAGAAACCCATTAAAGTTCATCCAAGATAAGAAATCCAAGTGGAGGTGGAACTAGGGTTTTGTTCAATTGAAGTGTTTCCACCCAAGGGTCATTCCTATACCATCTAAGGTAAGTTTTATGGTATTTTCATGTTGTTTAAGGTATTGAGAAGTTGAAATACTTGGATTGTAGAATAATATAGAAAATGGGTCATGAATGTGGGAATAGTGTCATTTTTGAGTAAAAGCTTAGATTGAATCATGATTCTTGATAGGTTGTGATTATGGTTATGTTATAAATGATGTTAAGAACATGGCATAGACATTGTATATGAATGAATGTAATCGTGTGCTATGACCATGAATATGGATGATTGGAAGTGAATTGAGAAGTAAGGATAATGTAGGTGAATAAAGACTATTGTTATGATGTTGTGAGTGTCATTATTGATGTTTGGGAGTTAATATATGATATGGAGGAAGTCGTATAAATAAAGGAGATGCTGTCCAATTTTCTCTAGCTTTAGTCATGTATGCTAAGCTATCGATTTCCTCATGATAGTATAACTCTAATGAAGGTAGAAACGTGAGCATTGAAGGAGAACGTTCAAGCGATAGAATAGTTGAACGAAAAGGTATTTAAAGCTAACCCTTCTTCATAAGGCATGGTTCCTTGGCCAAATAGCTAATCTTCTATAAGCCTATGATGTCCTCCAATGATTCTATCTTTTACAGCTACTAAGCTCATGATTCTCGATATGCTACGATTGTACTAAATTCCTCCTATGATGAGTAATCCTCTAGGGATAGATGTAATGAACGACGATAGTAATGATGCTAATGATGGTTATGGGCTTTTGTGTATATGTGCCTATGTATGGCTATTATGAAACCCCGAGCTTATGTGGCCGGGTAGATATATATATATATATATATATATATATATATATATATATATATGTATGTATGTATATTACGCGCGCACCACTGCAGTTGGGTACGGACAACCTTGAGCCTTGGTAGGGCCAGGTATGTATGACCCTGAGCCTTGGTAGGGCCAGGTATGTGAAACACCGAACCTTCATGGTCGGGTATGCTATATAAATGATATGTATATGAAAATGAATATGTATACGAGTACGAAAATGGATACGAAATGTAAATGAGTACGGATATGAATACGGATACGGATATGGATGTATGTACACAATTACGCATTAAAAATGGAAAGTCCCTATGAAAAGCAAATAAGTGTTTATGACGATGGCTTTACTACCTCCCATCTTATGCTATTTCTATGTTGCTTATTATGCTTCTATAATGATGTTGATCATGCTTTACATACTCAGTACATTCTTCGTACTGGCGTCCTTTTTATTTGTGGACGTTGTGTCATGCCCGCAGGTGGCCAGGGAGACAGGCTTGATCCATAGCTTTATTACTTAGGGACTACATAGCGGAGCTCCATTTTATTCGGAGCTACAGCTTTTGGTAGTTATTCTTTTGTGTACATATTTATGGGCTTGGCGGGGTCCTGTCCTGGCTATATGATATGACATACTCTCCTTAGAGGCTCGTAGACATGTGTATATGGTTAGATGTATTTGGCCTTGTTGGCCCACATTTTGGATATCTTTTTGTTAGCCTCGTCGGCCTATGTACATTGTTGTGGGCATAATTATCGATGATGATATGAACGAATTGTTGCCCAATGGAATTAGTATGAATGATGGATGAAAGTATGATTTAGTTATGTGGCTCACCTAGATGTAAATGTGAAAGGATGATAGGAGGCGCTCGGGTGGGTTAGCACTAGGTGCCCGTCGCGGCCCTTTGATTCGGTCGTGACATCTGCCTCGGGTCAACCTGAAAATACATAACACTGAGCTCCACCACTAGCAGACTGTGAACCCCCGCGACAACCTCCACGGCCGGTCTGGGTGCCACCCCTACCCAAATGAGAACTCCCTCTGCCACTCTGTGAACCACCTCTCGACGGCTGACTAGCTGGTCTCGAAAAAGAAAACCTGAGAACTGCGATACGAACCACCCTGTCGGACTCTGGGAAGATCTCTGGCATAATGCCCAACCTGACCATACTCATAACACCTTCTACAGGCTACTGCCTGCTAAGAAGAAATGAAGTAACCACCATGACCTCCGGGCCGAGAATGCAATGACTGAGAACCCGGACCCGGACTGCACCCACTACGGCCTAAAGAACCACCATGAGAAGGCTGAATAGCTGCCTGAACTGGCCAACTAAACAGAGCACGGTGACCCTACTTTGATAATCACGGCCTCCATAAAGGGAACCTCTAAAACTTGCCGTGGAACGGGGCATTTTCCCAGACCTATCCCCAAACTCCTGGTGCCTGAGAGTCTTCATACTCCACACAGCATCAACAACACCCTGAAAGCTCTTACACAAAGTGGCACCAAAAGTAGCAGCAACCTTAAGATGATAAGATAAGTCGAATAAGCTTGCGGATCCTCTCTATCTAGTAAGGTAGAATAGTCAAAGCATAACGGGATAAGGTAAGGCATGAAACTCCATCTCATACTCTGTAACACTCATAGTCCCCTCTCAAGATGGTCAAACCTCTCATGCCTCTACTTACGCAAGCTAAACGGGACCCACTTCTCTAAGAACACTCTCGAGAACTCCTCCTGGGTGAGCGGAGGCAATCCAACGGGCCTCGTCTCTAAAAATGCTCTCTACCACTGCTTAGCAGGGCCAATCATCTGCATCGCCACAAACCCCACACCATTGGACTCCACTAGTCCAAGGGAGTCCAACCTCTAGTGGCAGCTAACTAAGAACTCATAAACATCGGCATCAGGATGTCTATCATAAGTCTGCGACTTTATCTTTTCAAACTTGTCCCACCTCTTTACGCTCATCAACAATCATAGTAGGCTGAACTGCTAGCCGTGAAACAACACTCAGAAGAGCTATACCCAGAGTAATAACACCTAAAGCTGGGACTCGAAGAGCCTGAGGTGCCACAGTGGCGGCTGGCCACGCTCCTGGACTCCATAAACCAGCGGCTACCTGCTCGGGAGTCTGTGCTCCTACCTGAGTTTGAGATCCCTCAAAAAGAGTCGGTATCATGCCTTCCTGAGACATCTTAGTCAAAGTAACTCAAACAGCGGGCCATGGCATCCTAGGGAAACTCTGTAGGCGGGTGAACTGGGGAGTCTGAGCTGGTACCTCCATGGGCTCCTCACCCTCGACCTGATCACCCTCTGGCTCGGGAGATGCCTCACAAAAAGGATCATGAGCGGCTGCTGGTGCTCTAGAAACACGGGCCCCAGTCCGGCATCGACCTCTACCTCGTGCCCTACCTCCCCTAACGGCTTGGGGAGAAGGTACGGGAGCTGGTGCTAGACCCTGACCAACCACTGTGATTGATCGTGTTCTCACCATCTGTGAGAGAATAAAATAAGAAAATCTTAGAACATATTAGAAATAGATACGCACGATAAGGAATTAAAAGATAGGAGTTTCCCTAAATGTCCTATAGCCTCCTGAAGATAAGTACGGAGCTCTTCGTACCCATCCACGAAACTCTAATAGACAATGTCCTTGTGTTGGTGAGATCGATTAACCTAGCGCTCTGATACCAATTTGTCACGACCCAATTCACCAAGTCGTGATAGCTCTAGTCCCACTGTACTAGTAAGCCAACACTGTCATGACCCAACCAATAAGTCGTGACGAATGCCTGACCTCTATGGACCAAGCACCCATATACTCATACCTGAACATCACTAAAAAACTGGGTGGCCCATATGACTTATAACTGAACCATGCTGACTCATACAAGAACAACATCAAGAACTATGCATCAAGAACTATCAACCATCTGTGCATATATATATATATATATATATATATATATATATATATACGGAAAAGAACAGTGCAAGACAATTAGGCTGCTACATATGCTATACACAAAGGAATAGGAGCCGACAATGCTACATCACGTGCCAATTACATACAACTGTCTACAGACTTCTAATGGAGCAGAATGTTGTAGAAAGGACGTGACAGGGCCCTGTCATACCCATATATATATATATATATATATATATATATATATATACATATACATCTCAAAATGGCATACCAAAAATAGGCGCAGCCTCCGGATCAAGTGGGAGCACACCGAGCTGTCGCCGAGTCGAAGTCCCTCGGTCGAACCTTTGTCGTCTACCCAACCTCGCGGGCATGAACGCAGCCCCAGAGCAATAGGGGAGTCAGTACGGATAATGTACCGAGTATGTAAGGCATAAGAACAACAAATATATAAGATCATGAAAAACATCCAAAAGATGAAAGCGGATCTCAGTATCTGAATGCATCTGTGGTTGAACATCTGGAAACATCTGTAGAACTCTATATAACATGAAAGTGCCTCGAAGGGCATATGAAATACATAGGTCATAATATAACTGTTAGTGCTGTGGAACGTACAGCCCGATCCGTATGCCATATGTAAGTGCCGAGGAACATACAGCCCGATCCTTATATCATAAGATAATGCCAAGGAATGTACGGCCTGATCCATATATCATCATCATCATCACTGTGCACCAGCTGATCAGGTTGTAATGCGTCTATAACGACTATCCCTTTCCCCATACCCCACATACATATAATATACGCGTATATAATGCCTTCTGGTCAAGGGTCAATATGCATATGTATAATGAATGCAATGCATAAGTATAATCAGTAACTAGAACTCTCGGAGTGACATAAGATTGTACTACCTCCGGTAGATACCTTTTGAGCTAACATCATCAGTATATGAAATCTCAGGACCCAAGAACAGAAGGAACAATCATAACAAAGAGTATAGGATCATCAAAGACTGAGATACTCCTATTGCTTCTAAGAGTAGAGTAATATGGAAGCTCGTTTACACGTTTTTCGCTCATATCATAAGATCATGCAAAAATGAAAGAAAGAATAGCCTTGAAACACCTTAAAGCGTATCTAATCGTCAAATTCTACTTCTCAAACTCGTAAGTCTACAATCAAGATAACATAGGTCACAATTAGACCATTTACATCTCTTGCTATCCAATTCAACTGCGAAAGGAACTTAACGAATTTCGGATAACATCTCCTTTGTAAGCTTAATAACCCCTCAATTTCCAATTCAACCCAAACATCAACAACAACACTAACAAAAACAATAGCAATACTTATGTCACACCCCGATCTTACTAGGGTGTGATGGGCACCCGACCCCATACTCGGAGCCGAGCGAACCCGCTGACTCTTATTACACGTATGAACTACACCGTTTTTTTTCTTTTTTTTTCAACTAGCAATAACATAAATAGCACAAATATGAACATAGGCTAATAAGCTTTACTATCATACTATAAAGCGACGGGGACAATCAGGAGCACCAATAGCTACTGTACATATCTGTCTACGAGCCTCTAAACATAGTACACAATATACATAGGAAGGGCCGAATGCTGCCGTGCCCGAATAAATACACAAAAGTAATACCAAAGGGAAAGGGGGCCCCATACCCGGGCCCCAAAAATCCCCGAGGGAAATCCTAAACGATTTGCCCGGCCGCCGCGCGGCGGGAAACGCCCCCAGAAGGGGGCGAAATAGTTCCGGGGTTAAAAAATGGAAAATAAATAAACAAAGATAAGGTTTTAAATAAAAAATCGTGGGGCTGGAAAATATTCCCGAGGTAAGAAAGTAACTTGCAAAACCTCTTTTTGGTCCTCCTTTTTT
>NC_081347.1:35375704-35385704 GCF_029784015.1 Lycium ferocissimum | reverse complement strand
GCACAACTGCTACAAGAATAGCTGCTACGGGCACAAACCAACTTTATCCATCTATAAAAGAGGTCAAACCCTTTTTTTCACCAAAAATCAGATCTAAAGGCTCAGCAACATATAGGGTCATTTTGGTCATAACAAATTGAGGGATTTGAGTGGCTTTAGCTAATCAAGGCTCGGGTGGTGCTTAGTTGTCACTATAGCATCGTTTTGCGATGGAATTTGGCATGGATTCAAGGTGAACATCGGAGATATTGTTGTTTTAATAAGAATAAGATATGAATATTCCCTTATTAATGTTTCCTTAGGTTTATTTACGAAGGTAGAGCAATTAAATGAGCATATAGTTAATTTATCGGTTAAGAAATCGGATAAAGATCATATGAGATGTCTTATGGAGTATGTTGATGTTAGTGATGATGTTGTTGATGTTGGTATTGTTGTTGTTGTTGTTGGTTGTTGGTAATTGCGATTTCGGGCTAGGGATATAAACAGGGGAGATGCTACCGAAATTTCAGCAGATTCTACAAAGAGTTAGTTTAAGGGCTTAAGAAAGGCCTATGAAGATGAGTCTAACAATAGTATAAATTTTCTTGAATATAGATTTACGAGCCTGGGAGGCCAAGCGTTGAGTAGTTAAAGTTAAGGCGACCAAAAAGGTATGTTAAGGCTTTCCCTTTCTTTTTGTTTGGCATGATCCTATGGTATGAGCTAACAACGAGTAAACGAGCTTCCATATTACTCTACTCTTGAAAGAACTAGGAGTACTTCATTCTTTGATGTTCCTGTACCCCTCTTATGATTGTCCCTTGTTCGTTCACGGGTCACCGAGTTTTGTATCATGATTATGTTAGTTCACATTTATACATTGCATTCATTTACATAAATGCATATTGACCTGTGACCTGAAGGCGTTATATACGCGTTTATTATATGTATATGGGGTATGGGGAAAGGGCGAGGCGTTATATACGCATTACCACACAGTCGATTTGGTACACGGTGATGATGATTATGATGCTGCAGTGAGCCGCCCGGCGGGCCTATATGATATATGGATCGGGCGCACATTCGCACTTATTATATATGATATATGGATCGGGTTGTACGTTTCTACTATTATATGAGATATGGATCGGGCCGTACCTTATCAAGACTATGACCTATGCGTAATATACGCCCGTAGGCATTTTCGGTAGATATATAGATATGTTCGTATAGTCGGACATATAGATGCATTCATACGGATGTATTCGGGGCCGCCGCCTTCTCTTTTGATTTTTCGAGTTTCTTCATGACTCCTATGTGTATGTTACTCTTACGCCGGCAGCATACTCGTGACATTATCCGCATCGACTCCCCCGTGTTTGGCGGGGGGGGGGGCCGCGTTCGTAGTAAGTTCGACCAACCGGGAAGACGGATCGCATCCTTAGCCGTTTCTTGTTTGGATAGCGGAGCACTCCTCTCTTGCCGGAGTTGCCGTCTAGATCGGGTATATGTTTTGATGTATATGGGTAGGGCCTGTCCTGTCCAAAGTATGTCCAATATGTCAGTAGAGGCTCGCCAGACGTTATATTCGCCGGATAGTAGGCCAGGCCCACTCAACACGTATTTGGTTACACGGTTTATCGGAGTAGCCTTGTCGGCTTGTACCCCCGTTCAATTTAGTGATGCGTGTATATATATCTTTTGGAGGGTTGTGACCCTCTGGGCCGAGAAATCTATCGGCAGCGCATCATGTCGCGAGCGCCTCGTGGCCCGTAACGAGTACGAAAGAAAAGTGTTGCGCATGTTTTATGGCATCTAGGAGTCACTTTCAGGTGTCCGTCATAGTTCCTCCGGCTGGTCCGTGACAAAAGTGGTATCGCAGCGGTCAGTCTTAGGTTGTTCATGAGCCGTATCCAGCGCAGTCTTGTCTACGGGTGTGTCGCGCACCACACTTGTGTGCGAGGTCGTAGGATATTTAGGATGGTCATCTTTCTTTCGACTCAGGATCGTGCGTAGAGCCACGATAGGAAAGCTCGTTTCTTGGTACGATTTTTGTTAAATTGCACGATTATTGGAGAAGAGGACAAGTTCAAGCAATGGAGCGTAAGTAAGGCTCCAAAGGACACATGAGACCCGATCGCCCGTCTGACATCAGATCGAGGATGTCAAGAGGTATACAGAAAAGAGCATCGCCATTCCATTGGAGACGGACCCATCGGAAGACGTGGCCCCGGTGAGAGGAGACCCGGTTGAGAAATCATATGACAAAGACCCGTTTAAGGGTTCACAAGACTCTTGTGGATGAAGACGCAATTGAGGAAGTACAGAGAAACGCTCGCACATCCCGCATTCTTCCTACGTTTCAAAGATTATGTTAGGGCTAGCTTCGATGATAGTATCACAAAGGTACCTAGTTCTCTATCTTGGGATTTAGTTAACCAGTAGTTACCACAGATCGTGGGGAGTACGATATAGAGGAAGAAGAGAGTCATTTAAGGAGCAATGCTTTTAATAAGGACAAAGGCGCTTTATTCCCGTATATATCCCAATTCTGGTTCTCCAAAGATATTATTTACAGTATATGGCCCTTTCTCACACAAATCGCTATGGTTTATATGTAGATGACCTAATCCTCAGATATCATCGATCATTCGTTACTTTGGGCCTCGTAAAGTTGATAATGGATTGTTCTTATGAATAATTATAGTCGTGACATCCTTATTTCGAACATGGATTTTGAAGTGAGAATCTGAAATTTTAAGTCATATAAGGGTACTCTCGCAGAGATTTCTTAGGATGGATACGTAGTTGCGATGATCAAAAATGATAAGGTGGGACCTAAGAATTGGTAAGAATGAAGAAACGAAGGATATTTAATCCCCTACACTTATTAGCGTAAAGATTAGATCAAAGACCACGGGCTTATAGTATATTGGCTTCAAGAGAAAGAAACGAAAAAAAAAAGCCGAATAAAGGAATAAGGCACCCATGATATAAGGTGTAGTTGATACGAGTAGATGAGATTTGCAGATACCTATGGAAAAGGAGTGCGGTATGTGATCAACGAAAAGGATACTAGATGATTTGTATTAATAAAGGTATGTAAATCAAGGCTTTATAGACCGGAAAGTAAGGAGCAGGATTAGAAAGTGAGTTAATCAGTGAATTTGAGGTCCTTGGCATAGACTAGATTATAGAATATATATAATTTTGACTAGTGATCATAAGATGGTTATAAGGTAGCTTGTGGGAGTAATTGTTAAGGTCAACGTCTTGAAAGATTGCAAGTTTTGTGATATGTAAAGAACCAAGCCATTGAAAGTCAAGGAGCGAATTATGTATTCTGCCAAAGGATATGTTTGTCACACCCTAATTTTCGATAGGGCATGATGGGCACCCGACCCTACTTAGGCCGAGCGAACCCGTACCTCATACTCATAGCCATACCTGGGCCCACAAAGCATAAATATAGGCATATAATGAAACTTTTTTTTTTTCCGACAAATCAAACATGCTTTTCATCTTTTTCAAATCAAATAAAACCCGTAACCATAACAAATCTGTAAACACATGAAATTCATAACACAATGCATAATAATACATCGGCTTACATAGCCGCTTACAAACGGACATCTCGTACACACGACACTGTCTGCAAAGTCTCTAACATAACTCCAGATACCATGTCACACATATACTCTGACTCGGCACACTCCGGAAAAAATGGAGCTCGCCAATCCGGCTGAGCATCTTCTCGCTAACTTCACCTACTTATATCCGTGGGTACCGCGCGTATGAAACGCCCCCCCCGAAGAAAAGGGGGGGGTCGATTTTAATATAATATGTACTGAGTATGCAAAGCAGAAGATATAGTAACAAATTTGAGTCATAGTCGAAGCAGAGGTACAGAAAGTGAACATAATGACCAAAATACCAAAATGCTGTCATCCGATACGCACGTCACGCAACAGAGGTACAGAAGACATATATAACAATCAGAATGCTAACACGCTTACTCCTGGGATACAGATCATACATATACATACCGAAGCACATCATAACATCATATCTTATCGTATTAGCTGACATTAACCGAATGCCGAGGAGCGTACAGCCCGATCCATAAATAATACCATAATCATAAACATCTTAGCCGCATCATAACATCATGACCGGTCATATGAGATGCCATTAACCGATGTGGGATTGGCCTAAACCAATGTGGGATTTGCCTAAACCAATACGGGATTTGCCTAGACCAGTGTGGGATTTGCCTAAACCAATGTGGGATTTGCCTAAACTAATGTGGAATTTTGCATCATCATTGGGTTTGCCCCACCACCGGGTTTGCCCCACCACCGGGATTCGAAACCAACCGATCATATCATCATATATCATATCAACTTCGTATCATATATATATCGGACTTCGTATATATACATATTTCAAATACATATCATACATATATACACGACCCGACCGTAAAAAGGGCTCGGCGTGCGTACACATCATACTTCGGAAAACACATCATTTACAAACCGAGAAACCATATGCACATAAGTCCTTATTACTGACTCAACAGAATGATCAAACAAGTCCTCGCTTAAAGCCCAAAACGAATCGAATCAAGTTTTCTCCGAACGTCACTCGGGAACAGATCAAATAAAACTTTTGAAATCATAGTTACGTATCAAAATCATATGCATAAAAATCCTCATTTCAAACTCAACAAACAAATAAGTAATCGCACTCGGGGGTCGAAAAGATAGTTATATTAAATTTTTCCCAAAAACAGGTCGTTAAAACCAAACATAGAAAGTCGCGGGACCCACGGACGAGCGTCAACCCAATCCGGGCCCGCCTATGAAAATTTAAGTCATTACTCGTCATAAAGTCATTTGCAAAAATATCAAAGCGGTCCGAGCCCTTCCTTGAAAGTTACGGCGTTCGTAGTTTCAAATCGTTTAAGAACATCTCTTTTGAAAACAAAACTCTTTTTGAAAAACAGAACTCTTTGCAACCTTAAAAATTTAATCATACAAAAGACATAAGGATCATAATTCGACCGCATTAAGGACACGAATATCAAGAAACGAATAAGAACCGTTTACACAACATTTCAAACTCAATCATGTCAAAGACATACTAACCATAGCCTGACCATACTAAGGATACCAACATCAAAAGCAAATACGAATCACAAACATACTCGAAACTTAAGAATGGAGTTACCCCGAGGCACAAATCATGTCATACCTTAATCCCGTCTAAGACATGCCAAAAGAAAAGAAGGGTAAGCTTCACATACCTCGTCTATTCTCGAAGCTAATCCAATCTTACGTCGCGAACTTCCCAAGCTCTACAATATGCCATTAAGAATCAAATATTAGCTAAGAGCATTTAGGAACCCGATTCCAAACGAATACCAAATTCCGCAGAAAATCGGGGCAAGATTTCCGTAAATACACCAACCCCGAGATTTCAACTCGGCCAATTTCAACAACAACAACACCAACAACCAAACTACAACATCAACAATCAATTCAAAATGCATTTCTAACATTAGTAGCTCTTTTTTTTCATAACTTCACAACATTCATAATATTCCGACATACTTACTTCCATCACTTACATTCAAACCAATATCAACATTTATACGTTCGATTACTAATCCACAACCATACGAACAATATTCAAGAACGCTTTAAACAATTCACACAATTTTCCAAACAACCCAAAACCATATCCCAACTTACCCGAAATTGTCTCCAAACCCGAGAACAACACCAAACACATTCTTCCCTTCCAAATTCATAATTTACACCATTAATCCGCACATTAACAAGGCAATTCTCATAAGTATAAAAATTACATAAAATTCGCATAAACTTCCAAATCATCCCATAACCAACATAACATTATTTTGAGTCATTA
Organism: Lycium ferocissimum; assembly: GCF_029784015.1. Taxonomy (NCBI): domain Eukaryota; kingdom Viridiplantae; phylum Streptophyta; class Magnoliopsida; order Solanales; family Solanaceae; genus Lycium; species Lycium ferocissimum. The sequence continues at coordinate 35,379,788 of NC_081347.1, read as the reverse complement.
AACTTGCATTCTTTCTTTATAAAATCCATGACGACGACAACAAAAAATACTAGCGACAATTCGTTCATTCTCAACACACAAAGGGGCCATTCGGCCAACACCCAACACACCCCTAAAGATGATTTTCATTCTTTTCTTCACACTACAACAATCAAAACATACTAACTAATATTAATTCATGACTTTTAACACACAACACACACACACGGCCAACATCATACATACGGCCTCAACTTCAACACAACTTCTATCATGAATTTCTTCCTTTTTATCATGCTACAACACATATGAACCATTTACAACACATAAAAAGAGGATTAAAATTCACCTTCTTCTTTCCCTTCTTCATTCGGCCAAGGATGAAAACCTCAAGAACAACCACTTTGCTTGCTTCAACAACAACTCCATGTTGTTTAGGACCTTCCAATGAGTTGAAAACATATAAGAAAATAAATTTTTGGGATCAAATTGGAGGGGCTGATTTCGGCCAGCCCCATAGCCGTATGCTTTCTCTCCTTTTTTTTTCCTCCATAGTTCTTGAAACTTCTAGGAAATGAAAATGATAAAGATGACTTATGTTGTCATCTTTTATGCCCACATATATAATTTGCACAAGTGGCCCTATGGCCCACACACACACATGGCCACATATGGCCATTTTCATGAATTAATAAGTTTCCACAACTTCACTTTTGGCCCCAAATTTTCATGAAATGTTCAACTTTCCATAATTCACTTTTAACCCCAAATTTTCCTTATTCCAAATTTACCCTTAACATTCCATACCAATGAAAAGATGAATATGCAACTTATGCACTTTTAACAAAATCGGAAAAATTTACAACCTTGTCCTTAACTTGTCGCACCGGGATGAATTCCAACGTACAAAAGTACGTATAACAATGTTCTTTAATGCGGATAGCGAATAAGATATTAAGAACATTATAGGAATTTCTCGTATAGCCTATAAAGTCGATAGTATGCCTTCCAAGGTATATGGACCGGAATGATATAGTCTACAAAAGAAATTGGGTGCAAACCTTCAAAGGCACTCAAGTCATGCAAAGTTATATAAGTACCAAGGAATAAGTTTATCTCTTGTCCTAAGATCGAGAAGATGAACTAGAAAACAAGTATGCATACTGTATAGATTGGAGTTCATATTATGAAAGAAAAGTTATCGATCTCTCCAGCTCACCTTTATGGTGAATAAGTTTTGATGTCCGAGGAGCCCTCAAGACTTCCTCTAAGTAAAGGATTGGGGTCTTAAAAAAAAGTATTGTTAAGTGCGTTGTACCAATATTTACCGTGCCTTATGCAAATGATCCCTACGAAGAGGACAAAATAAAGATTATTTGAAGGATCAGTTGAATCAATTTGGTCTATAAGGGAGTAGGATAGCTCCTTACATATGTACAAGTGATTGTAAGCAGCTAAATATTATGATAGCTAAGGATGAGCAAGTACGATTAAGGGTTGACAGTTTGTTTTGCTAGCACAAAATGCTTCCTTAAAGATGAACATGGATTCGAGTTATTCCCAGATAAATGTCAGAGGAAAGGCATCCCAAAGACAACTTTTAGGATCAGATAAGTTACCTCGAGCTTTGAGCAACGTCATTTGGACTGACTAAGGCCCCGCAAGACATGGGCTTGATGAGTAAGTGTTTAGACTTCCCCGAAAACCTATTCGTAATGTTGTTCCTAGATGATCTTTAGGTTACTCTTGCTCAAAGTCAAAGCATGTTGTTCGTTACGTGTAGACCAATATTTCTAGATCAGAATTGTCGGCTACCAAGAGTTTTTCCAAATCAAATCCAGATAGTGCTTCTAAGGTTAGAATTACGAGAGTTGAAGCCAACAGAATTTCCCAAGGGCTATAAAACTCTATAGAAGTTGGTGATTTCTTGACTTAGCAAGTTATTATTGGAATCATGTGAAGGATTTTTTTCCCACGTTTTGTAACATCGATAAACCGGCCGAAAACAACGTACCCGCAGGGACCGTATAATTGTAAGCCTAAGTTTCTGCATCATGAGTAACAAGTGAAGTTTCGATCAAGTGTAACATTCCTAAAAGGACCGGATAGCCATATCACGCGTTATGATGATTCAAGCATTGAGCTAAGTTATGATTGATACAACAGGCGAGATTATAGCTCATGCCTCAGGATAGCTGTAGAGGTATAAGAAGAATCATTCGACCCATGCTCGTAAGCTAGTTATAGTTATGTGCACAGGAAAGGATATATTGGGGTAGTGTCGATATTAATTATATAAGCATTCCAAGAGGTTGTAGCGCACCCTTAAGCAAAGATGGTTAAGTTTATGACAAGATCAATAAATAGAATGATGGAAAGACTCCGATGATTGGGAAGTCAATGGAAGCAAAGAAGGTCGGCGACTTCGAGCCGTCGCATCTAGAGTAATCGCTACCTATGTTAAGATAAAGAGGAAATATCGAGGACTCGTGCGTCGTCAGAAGCCTGTCGTTATCGAATTGATTAGTAAACTTAGATCATGGCATTCTATCCGGGGCATAGCCTTATTAAGTCAAGGAAAAAGTTCGTTGAATTTAATGTCAGCTCATTATAGAATTACGGATCCTAAGGGGAGGAGTTACCTTTATACATCCTACTATCGAATTACAATCGCTGCATTATCCAACGTGATCGCATTGACGACCGATGAAAGGAAAAGCTATTGCTCGCTATGCTAGGCAACAGAACAAGGACATACATTGATACTACTAAGAATTGAATAAGAAAATCAAACTTCATATGAAATGAGAGATAATAGGAGTTCCGCAAGTTATATCAAGTTATTGAAATTCCAATTCGGAGATGAGAAATCATCAAGCATGTATGACCATGTTATCGCCTAAATTTAATTCAAATAGGGAAATTACCAAGAGGCCTGAATTAGCCTATTTCCGTCCATCGACTACTTGTACAAATAGGACTACGTAAATCCTATGTCAGGGAATAGTAGGGATGTGTCAATTACGATGTCCGTCATTCGTGATAAGGGAAGCGTATTATAGCTCACCTGCTGATTTGAAGACCTAGGTAAGTCTTGCTTAAGCCGAGTATACCATGAGATACTTAAGGATACGCTACAAGTTTGCGTGACAGATTTCAAAGGTAACCGAGACGACCCCTAACGCTTATAGAGATCAATATTTCGGTATTCAGATGAATCTATACAGGGTTGGGACCAGATTTATTTATTATAGCAAATAGTAGAAAGATCGAGGATTCCCATAATTGACAAGAGTTCCCCCGCCATATCGTACTAAGTACTGGGAAGTACCATCCTCGAAGAACGTAATGAAATTTAGAAAGAAGAGCAAGCTTAGCCTTTGATACATTGAGCCTTACAGATTATACGCAAGCCAGTGATTTAAAGCCCCTTTCAGACCTAGAGTGTTACACCTTGGAAAATTTTGCGAATCAAGACCGGGACTCGCTAGTATGAGCCGGTGGGAGAAAGTACATATACCCCGTACTTTGTACGTTTGAATATTCTAAGTCGGTTGCGACAAGTTAAGGATAAGGTTGTAAATTTTTTCGATTTTGTTAAAAGTGCATAAGTTGCATATTCATCTTTTCATTGGTATGGAGTGTTAAGGGTAAATTTGGAATAAGGAAAATTTGGGGTTGAAAGTGAAATTATGGAAACTAATGTCTCATGAAATATGGGGCCAAAAGTGAAAATTTGGAGACTTAATGTTACACCTCGCATTTTTGCACTTTCGGATATTTCGAAACAATGGCGGAAAGTTTAGCGCGAGGTCATTTTTTCTTGCCCGTTGTAACGCGAGGGTCGTTGGAAAGTATTATTAGGCGTGGAAATATCGAGGAAGACCGAGGGCAAAAAGGGAATTTGCAAAGTGGCATTATGGTAATTTTGTAAAAAGGCTGGGCAAAATGGTCATTTCACAAGAATTCAAGAACCCAAAAGGGGCCAGGCCTATGTGAGGAAAGGCATGGAAAAAGATGACAAAGAATATAATAATAAATCACCTTTTTAAAAAAAGAAAAAGAAGAAAAATTAAAAAAATAAAAGGAAAAGGAGGAAAATTTC
>NC_081347.1:35364096-35375604 GCF_029784015.1 Lycium ferocissimum | reverse complement strand
TATCTACTAATTCAAAACCATTCAAATACAATTCGAACACATTTCTCATTATTCCGCAAAGCATGCAAAATTTCCATCCAACTCTAAACCATGCCAAACTTCTACAAACGCAACCAAACTCGCAAAATTATATTGTCTTCCTCCAAGTTCATTAACCACAACATTAGTTCACGTTTAGAACCTCACTTACATACTTATATAAAAATCATGCAAAATCACATAATTTCCCATAATGACATACATGCCATTTCAATGCTAGTTCGAATCGTTTAAGACTTCATTTACGTCACAATTATCACAACGACCCTACTAACAAGCCAAATAGAATTTAATTCAATTTCATTTCATACCAAACACCACACGGCCACTATGCAATTCTTCAACTTCATCCAAATTTCCGTTTCCAATACAATTTCCATAATATCCACAACTAGAATACTACAAAAAATCCAACACACCATGCCTACATAACCATGCATACACACGGCTACATGCATACACACACCAATCACAATTCCATGATTTCCATGCAATTCCATTCATTATAACGCCCCACAACATAAACCAAACTTCACAACATAAGAGAAGTGAATTGATTCTTACCTTTTTCCAAAGAGTCTCCCCTTGCCAACTTAAGCTCTTCCTTGCCAAACTAATTGCACCAAGTTGTAGAGGATCTTGAACTTAGTATGAAAACCACAAGAGAACAATTTTTGGAAGCAAGATTGAAGGCTTTAAATTTTTTTTTCTTTTTCTCCATTCGGCCGAGAGGCCTATCTCTTTCTCCTCTTGATTTTTCTTTTGGTTTCTTGAAAATTCCAAAGGATGAACATGTATATATACATGTCATCCTCTCTACTTAATGGTCACATGATTTACATGTGACATGGGCTTGGGCCAAACAAGGTTGGCCGGCCACCCACACCTCTTGGGCCTCAATTTTTCTCTTATTTTTCCTAGCCCAATTCATCACGAATCTTATTTTTAAAATCCCCGGAACTCATTTTCAAAATTCCAATTTTGCCCTTTGGCCTTCCTCCGTATTTCCACACCACTATTTTTCATGAACAACACACACATCTCTTGATCCCAATCAACATAGGGCCTTATCCTTTGCAAACCAAGGTTATTTCCGAATTTTTCCAACTACGCAAAAATGCCGGATATAACATTATCGGTATTTTCTCATGATGTATATGCTTTGATAGATCCGGGCTCCACATTGTCATATGTTGCTCCGTATATTGCGGGTCGGTTTAGAGTTAAACTGAAGTTGATCAAACCTTTTGAGGTGTCTACACCCGCTGGTGAATCGGTAATAGCTAACCGAGTGTATAGAAATTGTGTAGTTGCGATTTGTGACCATCATACTATGATTAACTTACACGAGTTAAAAATGGTGGATTTTGATGTTATTATGAGCATGGATTGGTTGGCTTCTTGCTACGCCAATGTTGATTGTAAAATGAAAATAGTTCGTTTCCAATTTCTGGGAGAACCAGTTTTAGAATGGAAAGGAAACACTACGTCACCAAAAGGTAGGTTTATTTCCTATCTCAAGGCAAGGAAAATGATCACAAAAGGTTGCATTTATCATCTAGTTTGGGTTCAAGATGTAGAAGCTGAACCGCCGACTCTTCAGTCAGTTCTCATAGTGAATGAGTTTTCGGATGTATTCCCGGAAGAGTTTCCAGGCCTTCCTCCCGAGCGGGAGATTGATTTTGCTATTGATGTGTTGCCAGACACTAAACCCATATCTATTCCTCCTTATAGAATGGCTCCCTTGCAATTAAAAAGAGTTGAAGGAGCAATTGAAAGACTTGCTTGAGAAAGGCTTCATTAGGCCTAGTTCATCCCGGGGGAGCACCCGTATTGTTTGTCCGAAAGAAAGATGGCTCCTTGAGAATGTGCATTGACTACCTAAATTGAATAAGGTGACGATTAAGAATAAATATCCTCTTCCGAGGATTAATGACTTATTTGATCAATTACAAGGTGCCAAATGGTTTTCAAAGATAGATTTAAGATCCGGGTATCATCAAGTGAGAGTTAGGGAGAAAGGTATTCCTAAGACAGCCTTCAGAACAAGATATGGCTATTTTGAGTTTCGGGTGATGTCATTTGGGCTAACTAATGCACCGACAGTGTTTATGGATTTGATGAACGATGTGTTCAGGCCCTTCCTAGATTTATTTGTGATTGTATTCATCAATGACATCTTGGTGTATTCTAGAGCCGAGGCAGAACATGCGGATCATTTGCGTACTGTCTTTAGTGTTCTTCAAACTCGAGAGTTGTTTGCAAAATTTTCTAAGTGTGAGTTTTGGTTGAACTCAGTGACGTTTCTGGGGCACATTGTTTCAGCCGATGGTATTCGGGTAGATAGCCAAAAGATTGAGGCCGTGAAGATTTGTCCTAGGCCCACAACTCCCACGGAGGTTCGTAGCTTTCTGGGCTTAGCAGGTTATTACAGGAGATTTGTTGAAGATTTCTCTTCTATATCTGCACCACTCACAAAGCCGACCCGAAATCAAGATAGTTTTAATGGACGGATGCTTGTGAACGTAGTTTCCAAGAGCTAAAAGATAGATTGACTTCGCACCAGTCCCGACACTTCCGCAGGGATTGAAGGTTATGTTGCTTATTGTGATGCTTCAAGTGTTGGGCTAGGCTGTGTATTGATGCAACATGGCAAGGTGATTGCGTATGCTTCAAGGCAATTATGGAAACACGAGAAGAATTATCTAACTCATGATCTAGAATTGGCTGCGGTGATTCATGCATTAAAGATGTGGAGACATTATTTATATGGTGTCCATGTAGATATCTATACAGATCATAAGAGCCTTCGGTATATTTTCAAGCAAAAAGAGTTGAATTTGCGGCAACGATGATGGTTGGAATTGCTAAAAGATTATGATGTTGATATCTTATATCACCCCGTAAAGGCAAATGTTGTGGCTGACGCTCTTAGCCGCAGATCTATGGGAAGTTTGTGTGATGTACAATCAGAGAAAAGAGAAATGGCTCGTGAGCTCCAGTAGTTAGCTAGCCTAGGAGTTCGAGTAGCGGACTCAGGTAGTAGGGAAACTACCATTCAGAATTCAACAGTCTCGTCGCTAGTAGTAGAAGTGAAAGAGCGACAATACGAAGATCCCATGCTAATGCATTACAGAGATACACTCCCTCAGAAGGAGAAGTCATCATTTGAGATTGCAGGAGACGGAGTTCTCCGATGTCGAGGCAGATTATGTGTTCCTGATGTGGCAGGTTTACGCCACCAAATATTGAGAGAAGCTCATTGTTCCCGTTATTCTGTCCACCCCGGAGCAACGAAAATGTATCATGGTCTTAAGTCCATGTATTGGTGGAATGGGATGAAGAGAGCTATAGCGGAATTTGTAGCTCAATGTCCCAACTGTCAATAAGTGAAAATCGAGCACCAAAAGCCAGGCGGATTGTTGCAAGCTATAGAAATCCCAACTTGGAAGTAGGAAGTAATTAAAATGGACTTCATTAAAAGCTTACCCCGTTCTCGACGTAAGTATGATTCCATATGGGTGATTGTGGATAGACTCACGAAGTCAGCTCATTTCTTACTAGTCAGAACGACATATGTGGCTGAAGATTATGCAAAGGTTTATGTTAAAGAGATAGTACGACTTCATGGTGTTCCAGTATCTATTATCTCCGATAGAGGTACTCAGTTTACAACTAATTTTTGGAAGTCCTTCCAAGATGGTTTGGGGGCTCATGTAAGCCTTAGCACGACATTTCATCCACAGACTGATGGACAAGTTGAACGTACTATTTAGACTCTTGAGGATATGTTACGGGCATGCATGCTAGATTTTGGAGGTAATTGGGATGATTACTTACCACTCATTGAGTTTGCTTACAATAATAGTTATCACTCTAGCATCCAAATGGCACCGTATGAGGCTTTATATAGGCGAAAGTGTACATCCCTAATTGGGTGGTTTGAGGTGGGAGAGACTAAATTGATAGGGCCAGACTTGGTCCGGCAAGCAATAGAGAAAGTTAAGGTCATACAAGATCGGTTATTGGCAGCCCAAAGTCGTCAAAAGTCCTATGCGGATAATCGTCGAAGGGACTTAGAGGTCCAAGTGAAAGATTGGGTATTCTTAAAAGTGTCACCAATGAAGTGGTGTAATGAGATTTGGTAAAAAAGGGAAGCTTAGTACCCGGTACATTGGGCCTTATGAGATTGTGCGCGAAGTAGGCAAAGTGGCTTACGAATTAGATCAACCTCCCGATTTGGGGTCAGTTCATCAAGTTTTCCATGTCCCGATGCTTCGTAAATGTGTTGGAGATCCTACTAGGATCGTGCCAGTAAATGATGTTCAAGTGACAGTAAAATTGACTTATGAAGAGGTACCCATTGCCATATTAGATAGGCAAGTCGGAGGCTTAGAAACAAAGAAGTGGCCTCGCTTAAGGTTTTGTGGAGAAACAATAACCGGGAAGAAATGACATGGGAAGAGCAAGAAATTATGAAATCCAAGTACCGCTCTTATTTCGGCCCGGAAGAGATCCAAGATGAGACATCAAGATCATAAGGTATGTATGTTTTCCTTTTTATGCATTTGGGTCGTCTGTGGCCAAATTCTATTGCTATTATGTTGTGGCCATGTGAGGCATTGTTATTATGGGCTGTTGTGACAGGATGGTAGTGCCATATTACAGGGGAGACTCTGGCAAAATTTTTACAGAATCCCCGAAGACTTAACATTTGATTACGAACGCTTTTAAGGGGGAAAGAATGTTACACCTCAAAAAAAATTTCGTTGTTGCACAGCGAATAGACTAACGAAGAGCACGAAGTATACGATGTTTCGATAAGTGAGAAATAGCATTTGATGATTCTAATTGAGATTTCAAAAACATTCGAGGTAAGGGAGAAAGTTGCCAAGAAAAGGCAAGGTATACGTTATGTATCGGAAAGGATTTACGCGTACCAAGTTAATAATGATTTAATGATGCTTTGAATAAGAGTTATAACATCCCTTAGATAGTTAATGAAGTGTTAAACAAGTGTTAAGAAGGTTCCATAAGAAATGGAGATCGAACGAAATGACGGAATCCATTTCAGGGAAATGGAGTTATACGACCACTTATACGGTCCGTATAACTTTATACGGTCCGTATAAGGGGTCCGTATAACTCCCAGCAGGGAGATGAATTTCTGGTTGGTGAACCACGGCCACTTATACGGGCCGTACAATATTGTACGGACCATATAAGTGTCCGTATAGTACCCGACGAGCTGATTTCTAGTTTTTGTATAAATAGATGCCTTGGGTTCTTTTACTTCATTTTTCATCTTTTACAAGTATCGAGAGCTCAAAACCCTTCTCTAAGCACATTCCACTCAAGTCCAAAAGAACACAAAGATCAAAAGGTTAGAATCAAGTGTTTATGTGTTAGAAATCTCCCAAGGGTTAGAAGACTACAAGAAATCCAAGTGAAGGTGAAACTAGGGTTTTGTTCAAGTGAGGTGTTTGCACCCAAGGTTCATTCCTACACCATCTAAGGTAATTTTTATGATGTTTTCATGTTGTTTAAGGTATTTTAAAGTTGAAACACTTGGATTGTAAAAGGATATAGAAAATGGGTCATGAATGTGGGAATAGTGTCACTTTTGAGCAAATGTTTGGATTGAGTCATAATTCTTGATACACTATGATTATAATCACGTTGTAAATGATATTGAGAACATGGGATAGACATTGTATATGAATGAACATAATCGTGTGTTATGACCATGAATATGGATGATTGGAAGTGAATTGAGAAGTAAGGGTAATGTAGGGAAATAAAAGCTATTGTTATGATGTTAGGAATGTTATTATGGATGTTTGGGGAGTGGATATATGATATGGAGGAAGTCGTATAAATAAAGGAGATGCTGTCCAATTTTCTCTAGCTTTAGTCAAGTATACTAAGCTATCGATTTCCTAATGATAGTATAACTCTAATGTAGGTAGAAACGTGAGCATTGGAGGAGAACGTGCAAGTGATAGAATAGTTGAACGGAAAGGTATGTAAGGCTAACCCTTCTTTCATAAGGCATCGTTCTTTGGCCAAATATTTATTCTTCTACAAGTCTATGATATCCTCCAAATGGTTCTATCTCTAAAAAGCTGCTAAGCTCATGATCCTCAATATGTTACAATTGTACTAAGTTCCTTATGATGAGTAATCCTATAGGGATAGATGTAATGATCAACAATAGTAATGATGCCTATGACCTTTTATGTGTATGGGCCTATGTATGGCTACTATGAAACCCCGAGCTTATATGGCCGGGTAGAATAGATATGTGTGTATATATATACATATAATACGCGCGCACCACTGCAGTTGGGTACGGATAACGCTGAGCCTTGGTAGGGCCAGGTATGTATGACACTGATCCTTGGTAGGGCCAGGTATGTGACTAGTGCCCGAATTGGGCACCCAAACACATTCACAAATCCGAGTCGCAAACAGATGGCTTATACAGACATAAATATCAAACGCTGCCTTAGATTATATCAAACTGTCTCAAACACATCTCAAACACATCCATGTATATAACAGAAGCCGACAAGGCTATCATATGGCGCAATGGCCCAAAACATGTACAAATGCAAGCCGACGAGGCTGCCACGGCGAATGGGATCGCCCAGAACATACAACATACACACACACGACGCATGTAATGGGCATAACCCACATACATGTCCACGTACCCTAAACAGACAAACAAATCATATGACGGGACGGGGCCCGCCGTACCCCCGAACAAATATATACAAATACAATGAAAGAATATATACCAAAATGCGGGCTACGAATAAGGGGAGCACTCCAAACGACAGAAGAGGGTGTCCTAAACGGTGGATCACCAAATCGTAACGTCCGTACCGCGGCATGAAACGCGGCCCGAAGAAAGGGTGTCGGTACCAAATATGTACTGAGTGTGCAAAGCAGAAAATGTAGTATACAAATCTGAGTCGTAATCGAAATAGAGGTACAGAAAGTAAATGCATTTTCAAAATATTAAAATGTTACTTTCAAAATATAAATTATGCGTAGGGCACAGGAAATATGGTCGCCCGCCCGTCGATGGCGCCATAACACAAAGATAACACCAGAAGGTTTCAAATCTCCGTATCCCCGTCACATATCATACACAGCATAACGCCATACACAACATAACACCAAATATAAGCGGAACCCGGCCTTCGAGCGAGGGGCTCGGCGAACCATAACACAGCATAACACCGGAGTATAACAAAGTGTGCACGACAACAGAACCGGCCCGGGACTCAGCGAAAGATATAACAGAATGCACGAACGGAGTCGTGAGTAACCATGTGCATAAAATCATTATCATGGACTCAAGTGATAAGTAAAATGACCATACTTAAAATCGGGATATTAGTCATATCATATTTTGTCACAAGTCTTCAGAATTACAAAAGAAGAGTCGCGGGGCCCACGGACGGTGTTGACCCGAGTCGGGCCCGCCTATGAAAAACATACTTATCATACATCATACAATCTCCTACGAGCATATCGAGGCAATCCGAGCCTTTCGTGAAAGATACGGCGTTCGTAGTTACTTAACTCTTTAAAAGCCAAACTTTTTATGCAAAGGTTGAAAATCAAATATTTCAAAGACATAAGAGCCAATATTTCATCATATTAACATACGAATTCCAAGGAACGAATAAGAGTCATAAACATGCTCGGATTGCGAGAATCGAATTTCCTCGAAGCTCGTGTCATAGCCTACTTGAAGCTAAGGCATGCCAAAAGAAGAAAGGATTGGGCTTTACATACCTCGTACGCACACAACGCTAGCTCGAACTCAAGATAAATCCAACCTACGTCTCGGGCTGCCCAAGGTCTACAAACAAGTCATAATATGCCAAACATTAGCTAGAAACATTTGGGCATTTAATTCCAATTTAGCCCTTAATTCTACGAAATTTGGGCAAAGATTTCCCCACGTAAATAGGCCACCCCGAGAATTTAACTCGGCCAAAATCAACAACAACAACAACAACAACCAACCTAGCAACATCGATAATCAATCCGAAAGGTAATATAACATTAATAAGCCCCTTTTTTCATCATTCAACAACTTTCAATATATTTGATTCAACGGCTTACGTTCAAGCCAACATTAACGCTTACACATTCAAATACTCATCCGAATCCATATCAACAACATTCAAGGACATCTTAAACAATTTATACAATATTTCCAACAATCCAACAATGGCTCCAATTTACCCGAAAACTGTCTCCAACCCGAGAACACAACTATAATCCATTTCTAACTTCCGAATCATGATTTGCATCAATAATCCATACTATAACGATATCATTATCATAAATACACAAATTACATCAAACGCATAATAACCTTCAATTCAGCCCATACATTTACAACATCAATCTTGAGTCATTAAAAGCTCATTTCCAACATAGAATTCATTATGACAACCACTAAAACACTAAGGGACATTAATGCGTTCTTTGTCATATTCCATGACCCATTTTCGGCCAACACAACATATATACATATTGATGATTCTCATTCATTCTTCACCCTACAATGATCACAACATGCTAACTAAGATCAATTCATTGCTTCAATAACACACAACACACACACCCCTCACACGGCTATGCACTACACACACAACCTTCACTCCAACATGCCATATTTCATGATTTTCATCCATTTTAACATACTACAACATGCATACAACCTTTATAACACATAAAACATAATCAATTCTTACCTTTCTTCTTTCAACTCCACACTAGGCTAGGGTTTGCAATTGGCATAACGAACGATTGGATGACCCGAACAACACTTCCACGCTACTTAGGGACCTCAAATTAGTGGGTTTGCATCAAAGAAATAATTTTGGGATGGCTTGAATTGAAGTTGATTTTTTTCTTTCTTGGCCGAGAGCCATGGTTGATGGTTCTTCAACTTCTATTTTTTTTCTAAGTGTTGGAAATGAGGTTAGATGACTTAGAAGTCATCTTTTAAGCTCTAAGATGATTCATCCAAGTGTCCCTTGGCCCACACAAGTGTTGGACCAATTAAAATTGTCCAAAAATTGTGTGGGCCAACTCCCACTCTACACGGCCAAGGCAAGCCAAAATTGCATGATTTTCAACTTCCACTAATTCCTTTTTTGGTCCCAAATTTTCCTAATTGTTCCATGCAAACAATTTCATGAACAACTTATGTCTCAAAACAAAATCAAAGGTCAAAAGGTCTCGACTTGTATCCCGGAATGGTTTTGTCCCTAACTTACATAGTTAATCCGGATTATTCCAATGTACAAAAATGCGGGATATAACACACCAAACCTTTATGGTCGGGTATGCTATGTAAATGCTATGCATATAATACTAATATGACTATGCTATGAACACAGAAAAGCTATGAATATGAATATGTGAATGAATATGAGTATGAATAGAAATATGACTACGAATACATATATGGTTATGGAATGCAAATGAGCACGGATATGTATACGGATACGGATATGGATGTATGTACACGGATACGCAATAGAAATGGAATGTCCCTATGAAAAGCAAGTAAGTGTTATGACGATGATACTATTATCTCCCAGCCTATGCTATTTCATATGTTGTCTATTATGCTTTCATATTGATGTTGATCATGCTTTACATACTCAGTACATTCTTCATACTGACGTCCTTTTGTTTGTGGACGCTGCGTCATGCCCGCAGGTGGCCAGGGAGACAAACTTGATCCATAGCTATATTTCTCAGGGACTACATAGCGGAGCTCCATTTCATTCGGAGCTACAACTTTTGGTATTGATTCTTTTGTGTATATATTTATGGGCACGGCGGGGTCCTGTCCCGCCTATATGATATGACATATTCTTCTTAGAGGCTCGTAGACATGTGTATATGGTTAGATGTGTTTGGCCTTGTCGGCCTATATTTTGGATGTTATTTTGCTAGCCTCGTCGGCTTATGTACATTGATATGGGTATAGTTGCTAATGATGATATAAATGAATTGTCGCCCAAGGGAATTAGTATGATTGATGAATGAAAAGTATGATTTAGCTATGCAGCTCACCTAGATGTAATGTGAAAGTATGTTAAGAGGAGCCTGGGTGGGTTAGCACCGGGTGCCCGTCGTGGCCCTCCGGATTGGGTCGTGACAGCCTTTAGATCTGATTTTTTGTGAAAAAAATGGGGTTTTGACCCTTTTATAGATGGATAAAGTCGGTTCGTGCACTGTAGCAGTTACTGTAGCAGCGCGGCTACTGTTCCATGTCGGTTACTGTAGCGCACGTTTCTGCTCTGTTAGCCTAACTCGTAATGTCCATAATTCTCTACTCTGATGTCGTATCGATGAGCGGTTTGTTGTGTCTGAAACTAGACTCGACGAGCTTCATTTTAGGCTTTTGAAACACCTTAAAACTCCTAATATACTAGGAGAGACACCCCTCCAAAGTTGACCCAAAATTCTTTTAACCTTTTTTCCAAATTTTTGACAAACTTATTTTCTTCGATTTGCTTGATCCCGGAACCTTTAGACGCTTGCTTAACACTTGTTAAGAGTATTCATTAACCTTATAAGAGTTCCATGACCTCTCCGAGCTTACATTTGTTTACTCACAACGCACATGATGCCAAAATTTTTGAGGTGTAACATATTCCCCCCCTTAGGAACATTCGTCCTCGAATGTCGACCTAATTCAAGTCCTTATCAGAAACCTTATAGGGGATGTTAATGTGAACTTTCAATGAACTCACCTTCTTCAATTCCTTTCGGTTATCCTCTTTCTCTTATATCTTGCATATTAGAACACTTAGTCATAACTCAACTCCTTCTTCTTTTATAAGCTATTCCTTCAAGATGTATCGTTCACTTCGTCTTACCTCTTAACCTTTACACAAGACTTATAACTCACCTATGTCCCTCGTCGATTTATTAGAGACCTTACAACCCTTGGAGTGTTTCATGCCTCTCGATAACCTGTAGGCCATTCGCAGACTAGATGAATCAAATAAAATTTTCTCACTGATAACTCTAAATGGTCCTACCATTCCAGTCCATATTCTGAGATCTTCAGCCTTATGCATCACTTTTCAACTTCCTTAAAGGACTTCAACTTTACCTTCTAGTTTTTAATCTCAATCTTTGGAGTTGGATATCAAGTATGGCGCTGGAGTTTTCTCATACAGTAACTGTACATATCTGCTCTGTAATCTGACCATCATTAACTAGTATGATTCTTTCAGAATTTTTGGTTTGACACATAAATCCTGGGGCGCTAACTCTATGTCACACCCCAACTTAATTGGGCATGATGGGCACCCGACCCTTACTTAGGGCCGAGCGAACCCGCTGATCCTCGTGATACTCATAATCCTACTGGAATCTTAAATTATGAAGTGAATGCATAATGTTAGCTTTTAA